>NC_066584.1:411826318-412126318 GCF_024323335.1 Lathyrus oleraceus
CCTTCTGGGCTAAGAGCAACCTAGTCTCAAGCAAACGGTCCATCTTTGCCTGCATGGAGTCAATGTCTGTCCTCATTGAGACTTGGTTGGCTTCAAGTTGTTCGAGCGTCATCTTGTAGTTGCAGCGTGTCTCGTACCGGTGTCGAGTAGTCAGCGTTACTGGACAAAGGGTAGAATATGTTGTAAGTTTTTGTTTCTGGACAATGATATGCAATGCATGTTGATGATATGCAAATGCATGAACTTTCACCATGTTTTTTTTACAAGGAATACATATACTCAATATATTCACACATCGGGTACGTCAGGATAAAAGGAAGAAGCACAGGTGTCTATGATTACTAGAAATTCCCAAAGGTAGGTTCTAAAGTTATGTCTTCAAGGGAGGAACTTAGACTCACGGATCATGTATAAAACTTCCTCGCAATAATGGGCTAGCCACATCGCGATGGGAATTTTGCACTGATCTAATCTAAGTGGGATTCTCATATTGTTCGAATAGGGTGTAGACCCTTCGGTTCAATACTACACAATCGCCAATCATGAAAATAAAACTTGGGTTTAAGGCGACGTTCCTAGAGTCACGGACCGTATTTAAAATTTCCCCACAATAATGGGCTAGCCATATTATGATGGAAACTCCAAACAGATCTACTCTAGGTGGAGTCTTCGTATTGTTCCAATGAGGTGTATACCCCTCGGTTTAATACTACATAACTCCGGGTTCTAAGTTCTTCTCGAAGCTTGGGTATGAATCTTATCTCACAGCAAACATCAAGTCCCATATCAAAGTATCAACATATTACATACAAGCAACATAATAAGATACAAATAAGCAATACGGAAGAACGAAATATTATTTTAACATTCATTGCAATCTGGACTAAATTAGGCTAGACTCTCTCTTTCTTGGAGCAGGTTCCCCAGCAGAGTCGCCATCTGTCGCACCTCAAAAAAATGTGATCCCTCGCGATGGACGTGAAAAAAATTGTTGTTCGAACAGAGTCGCCACCGAACTTTATTCATTCCAATGAAGGAATAGGAAAATATCGACAAAACCTTAAAAAATAGAATGTTGGTCATCGCAATCATATTCGGGTTTGGGAGTCGATTACGCAAGGGGAAGGTATTAGCACCCCTCACGTCTGTTGTATTCAACGGGAACCTTTTAGTCTGATGTGCTATTTGAATGTTAGTTAAATGTTGTTCGCTTTCTTCGACTAATTAGAATTGATAATAGAGATGGATGAAGACCTCAGAAGGGGGAAAATGGAGGTTTTTTTATTAGTGTGCTCACGAAGATACATCAATCTCCTGCCTACGTATCCTTATGGTGCAATAAGGAAATCAGTGCGTTTGTAGTTCGGGGACTACGATTAGTTGGTGTGTTTTTTAATGAACAACTGTTTAGATCGCGTTCTAAAGGCTAAACGTTGGCTTGTCTACTCTCGACGGAGGCTTAAGCACTAGTTTATTGTGCGCATCAGAAACTATAAAACAATGTTCTTTTTGAAAAGAGGTTTGGTCACGCAAGGGTGACAAGTTAGATTAATATGTTAGATGTGTTGTTTGGTTTGTTTCGATCGCACGGGGCAAGAAGTTAGGTTTAACGTGTTTGAGATATTTTCGAAGATCGACGAAAGATTAAGCAATATGGTGCACACCAATCGTACAATTCTTTCGAGGAATAATAAGGCGAACACCTTCCACTACCTTTTTCGTTTAAATTATTATTGAAAGTTTATTTGCGGAAATCGAATATGCACGGTAGTGAGGCGTACGCCTCCCACTGGCTTATTCAAAGAATAATAAAGTGTGCGCCACTCATTCCTTTATCCAATGTTTATTTAAAGTGCTTTTAATCAGACGTCTATAATTTGATTAATATGGCGAGCGCCAATCGTTCGATTATTCGAGAAATGGTGAGGCAAACGCCTCCCATTCTTTTCATCCGAAGTTTAAGTTATAAAGTTTGTTTTTGTGAAGTTGTGTTTGATATAAAAGCTGATTTGAGTTTATATGATGACGGTTTTAGTTGGATGACAAGAATTCGAACAATTTGGCTTACGCCAATCATTAGAATACTCGAGAGATAATGAAGTGAATGCCTCTTATACACTTTTTCATCCAAAAGTATAAATTATGAAAATAAGGGCTTTATAAGTTATATTTAATTTGGAAAAATGATTTAAAATTGTACGATTTTAAGGTTTTAATCGGGTGACAAGAATTCGAGCAATGTGGCGTACGCAAATCGTTCGATTAATTGAGAAATAGTGAAGCGAACGCTTCCTATAATCTTTTTCATCCAAAGTTTATAAAAATATTCTTTTAGGAGCTAATTGCTTTAGTAAAATTATTTACATGTGACGTTGATGGCGATGCTAAAAACAATCGACTTACAAGGATATGAAAATAGGCGGTCGATACTAAATCGAGGAATATGTAATTCTTAATGGTTTAAAGTGATTTGGGAGTTAATAATGAAATTAAATATAATAGAATTTGCGCTACGAAAGGATAATGATGGTGGTCTAAGTCAGTTTATGTTAATTAAAATTAAGTGATTAAAGTTTAATTAAATTGATTAACTAAATTAATTAAGATTAATTATCAAAATTATTTAATTAAGTCAAATAATCAAGTTAATTAAAATTGATTAATAATAATTAACTAATTGGTCAAAATTTAATTAATTAATTTATTAGAATTTAAATAGAAAGAAATAAGCGATGATATCGATTTAGTTAATTTAATCGGTATGCTCAAACCGGTTTGTACATAGCGATAACGAATTTGAAATGTCGTATGTGAGATCGAAACGCGGTGAAAATGTACAATTGATGTATTAAAATATGGGTGGTATAATGACATGTAAAAGTCGAATCCGTCGGATAAAAAAATAAATCGATTAAAATGCAATGCAATGGAAATTAGCGGCATAATCGAAAAATTTATTTACAACATCATTATAAGGTCTCATTTGGCATGCACCTATATCGAATTGTACCTAGTGTTCATTAATTGAAAAATACACAAATATTACATAATTGAAAGAACTGAACAAAGCATAACTAAAATAGAATCATAATTTCAACACCAAAAAATAATACCAATTATCAAATTGATTGGAATGAGACAAAGTCATAATTGAAAACTAAAGAAAAGAAAAACCAAGCCAATAAGCACTTTAAGGTGAAACAATGAAATTTTACTATAGCATCCTACGGCAAGAAATGAACGCAAATCACCAAAAATATAGTCACTTCAGGCTGGTACATGAAGACAATAGAAACGCTCCTCATTCTTCATGCAAGCATGACCAACAACTCTAAGCCAAAAGAAATTCTACAAATGTATTTAAGCCAATAAACCAAGACCACATTTACACAACAAATAGGCTGAACTCCATAATAATTCTATACTGTAAATCTAAAAAAAAAGCATATATGTGAAGCATTAAAAAAACAACCAGAACATTCATCGTGACCAAAAGGAACAGGATATGAGAAACCCACCGTAGCGGCTTGCTGAGGTCCAGGCGGAAGCGGAATCAAAACCCTTACAAATCAAACTCGAATCAGGGAGCCACGCTTCTTCTTTGACGAATCAACTTGAACGAGCTTTGCAAGATTGATGCAAAGTTGAGAGGGTTTGCTTCGAGTGTAGTTGTTCACGATTTGCTCAGTGGTTGGGAAAACACACGGTGATTCGACGGTGTGTTGGATCGTAAAGGTGGGTTGAATTAGTCGGATTCGTGATGTCGCAGTGGAGTCACCGATGAAGGGTTTGGTGGGATTTCGCGGTGTTGTGAAGAAGAATGATGGCGTGATGTTTATTGTGATGGGTGGCACGTTGGTGTTTCTGGCGGGATTGAACGAACGACGTTTGACGGAGGCGTAGCGGATGAGGAAGAGTGAGGTTGTGATTGACGGACGGGTTTGGACAAATGTGTTTATTCACGATGGAGGATGGTGAAGTGTGAGAAGTTTCTGGCGGTCGGAGTTTATGGTTGAAGGCGGTGCAGTAAAGGTTTCCGGTGGTGTTCCGGCGTTGACGGCGAAGAGGATTTGTTGGACGAAGTGGAGAGGCCGTGATTTATGAGTGAGAGGGTGGAGGAAGTTTTATGGATGACCGGCGGATGCGCGTTGAAGGGGGCTGTGTGGCCGGTGGTTGGTGGAGAGCGTCGGAGGAAGAAGACGACTTCCTCTCTTTCTTTTTTTCGATTTCTTTCTTTTCCTTTTTTCTTTTTATTGTTGTCAGAGCCGGTTGGGAGAAGATAGATGTAGGTCCTTTACATTTTTAATCTCCTCCTTTCTGTTAGAAGAGAGAGACGCCCCTTAATGAGTGGGTGAGGTGTCCTTTTTCAATAAGCCAGAGAGTAATAATGGAGAGAGAGTATTTCTCTTTTTTATTTTTTTTCTTTTCTTTTGTTTTATCGTTGGAAGAGAGAGAGAGTAAGTGTAGACCCAATTTGTTTGCCAACTGTCAAAAGAAATCTCCAAGATCTTGAATGTTAGTTGACCCTTTGTAAAAGGAATCCGATGTTAATGTATATCTTATTTGACAACAATCATTATTATCTATTGTTTAAAGAAAATGCTTATTAAAAATTCCTAAATAATATTTCAATTTAAATAATAATAATAATAAAACAATCTCTAATTTGGATACTTGAACAAAGAAAAAAAGGACTGATTATAAGTAGAAGTCGGATGTAAATTTGCTCGAAAAATTAAATCGGATGAACTAAAATGATCAACACGAAATATACTTATTGGAAAAATAAAGCGTTTATTTTATTTTGAAATATATTTTTACCGGTTAAAAGCCTTAGGAGGGTCAAAATGCAGCCGAAAAAATCCCTGAAAAATATAACGAACACACCCGGTTAAACTACACGAACCGTAGATTAATAATACTGGCTTCTGCGAGCTTAATTTCGAAACTTTTTACCTGCTGATTCTGCACGTATTTGAGAGATGATTCAAGCAATTTATCTGTATATTCAATAATTTATTCCGACTGATATTTTAGGTATTATTCATGATGAAATGCATGTTATGCTGTACATATGATGCAAATGAAAAATGAATTCAAATTTATGAAAATTTACAAATGCTTGGACAAAATTGGGGTATGACACATAGGTATTATTTGAAAACGCTTGAGTGATTCAAAAAGGGCCTTTCCAATTAGGCGAGCATTTGACCAAAGTTCTATCCTTTATATCCATGGGTAGAATAAATTTCCACTTAAGGTCACCGACTAATAACGTTTTTGACTTGACCTTTTTATTGTAGGCCTTAGCTACTCGCTCTTTCTATCTTATAAGAACATTTTTAGGGCATCTAACCTCTCTTAGTCTAGGTTAACTAACTCATCTAACATCGTATTCCAATAATGGTCGAATGGAATCTCACCCTGCCTTTGGATTCTTATTGTCAGGAAAGATTGCATCATGACCAAATGTCAGTCGAAAATGAGTAGAGTTAATGGCTTCCTTATGAGATGTTCGACAAGCCCAAAGTGCTTGGTCCAAAGTCTTTGTCAATTCTTTGGATTTTGACCTACATGTCTCTTGATCAGGCCGATTATGATCTTATTGGTAGCTTCGAGTTAACCATTTGCCAGAGCATAATAAAGGGTAGAGGATAGAAGTTTGATTCCCAATTCTGAAGCAAACTCAACAATCTTTTGACCAATAAAGATTAAACCTTTGTCAGTGGTTAAGGTTTTAGGAACTCCAAACTTACAAATGATGTGACTATGAATAAAATTAATCATATCATCATGATCAACATTCGTTAAAGTCACAATTTTGACCCATTTGGTAAAATAATAAATACCTACTAAGATGTACTTATGACCTTTAGATGATGTAGGTTAAATCTCACTAATTAAATCTAATGCCCAACCTCTAAATGGACAAGGCTTAACAATTAAGTGTAATTTGTTGGCGAGGACATGTTGGATCCCTACGTGCTTTTGGCATTCTTGACACCCTTTGGAAAATTATATGCAATCTTTCATCATAGTTGGCCAATACACACCATGTCGAAACAAAAGCCATTTCATTTTATGGCATGCTTGGTGGGCACCACATAATCCACTATGGACGTTAAAAATTGTCAAATAAGCTTCACTTTCACAAAGGAATTTCAAAAGAACTCCTTTTGTGGTCTTCTTAAACAATTCATTGCCAATAATAACATAGTTTAATGTCTTATACTTTATATTTTGATATGTTGTTCCTGTTGGGTTTTCCAAAAAATCTATGATTGTTTTTCGTCAATCATTGTTCAACAAATTGTCAATGGCAAAAATTTCAAAAATTTCAGGATTTTGCAAGTCTTCCAATCAATCTAACCCCCCACCAATTTTGACTTTGGAAATTTTGAGGGAAGAATACTGGAGGAAACCAATTTTTCTTTCACTTCGATTAACTCTTCTAATTTATTTTTGGAGACTTTATATCTCGAAGCAATTTGAGCTAAGTCATTAGCCTCTTGATTCTCCAGCCGAGGTACATGTTTGATATCGACCGTATCAAATCATTTTACAAGTGAGTTGGTTGTGACAAAGTACATAAATAGATTCTCTTTGATGCACTTATATTATTTTGTCAACTACTTCATAACCAATTCAAAGTCGCCTTTGATTTCGACTGCTTTCCCCCCCAAGCCCATCAGGATCCTGAGGCCTACTATTAAGGTTTCATATTCAACCTCATTATTTTAGCAGCATCCTTGGATTTTAAATTTAAACTTGGTTGGGATTCCTTGGGGGAAATAACTAGAATTCCAACCCTAGTTCTATTTTTATGTCTAGAACCATCAAAGTACAACCTCCAAGGTTTGAGCTCAACATAATTTTCCAGTGCTTCGACTATTGCATGATCTACAACAAAATCAGCAACATTCTGACCTTTCATGGCCTTTAAATACGCATATGATAAAAAATATGCAGTTAAAGAAAAGCCCATTTTCCTATTCTACTATGTAAAAAGGATTCAACAACATAAGTTTAATAATATCAACGTGAGAGTAAACAAACACATATGTTGGCTTTATATGATACTTCAAATTTGTACAAGATAAATATAAACAAAGACATAATTTCTCCATTAAGCTATATCTAGTTTCTGTCTCGTTCAATACTCAACTAAGGTAATAAATGGCCCTTTCGACGCCACCATTATCCTCTTATGCTAACATACTGCCTATTTCTAAATTAGATGCATAAATGTATAACTTCATTGGTTTATTCCTCTCGGGCGACAGAAGAATAGGAGGATCCAACAGGTATGTCTTGATGTCGTTAAAAGCTTTTTGATGATGTGGTTCCAATTTGAATCCTTCTTCCTTCTTTAAACGTAGCAAAGACGAAAATACTTTTATCTTGCCACTTAGGTTCGAGATGAACCTCCTTAAGAAGTTTATATTTCCTAACAAGGATGGAGTTATTTTTTGTTTGATGGAGGTTTGGTGTCGAATATAGCCTTGGTTTTTTTTGGTTGATCTCTATGCCTTTTTTGTGAACCAGAAAGCCTAGAAAATCATCTATATGAACACCAAAAGTACACTTTAATGGATTCATTTTAAGTCCATGTTCCCCCATCCTTTTAAAGGACTATCGAAGGTGGTCTAAATAAACATTTTTTGATGAGGATTTAATGATTATGCCATCAATATATACTTGCATAAATGTCCCGATGATATCATGAAACATGTGATCCATCGCCCTTTGGTATGTTGCACCGACATTCTTTAGGCCAAAATGAATTATTATCTCCTCATAAGTTCCTAAGGCCCTAGAGCATCGAAATGTTGTTTTCGACATATCTTCCTAGGCAATAAATATTTGATTATATCCAAAATAACCATCTAAAAGACTTATATACTTGAAGCTTGCAGTTGAATCGACTAGCATTTCTGACACATGCCTTGGGTATTCGTCCTTTGAAATGACATCATTTAAGTCTCTAAACTCTATACAAACTCTAAGAGTCATATTATTTTTAATTAACAGAACAATGTTTGCAAGTGATTCGACATACTGGGAAGTTCTCATGAACTTATTCCTGAGGATCCTTTAGATCTCTTCTTTTATTTTAGACATTATCTCTAGTGCAAACCTCTTTGGTGCCTACTTCACTGGCCTCTTGTCAGGTTGAATGGGTAGCTTAAATTCAAACAACTCTCGAATGATCCATGCCATTTCCTTATAATCCCAAGCGAATCATTCCTTAAACTCTCTTAGTAGCTCGATCATCTGATACTTCAGGTTTTGCTCAATCTTGGCACTAGTGAAAGTTGGCCCTTTGATTGTACCATTCCCTAAATCAACCTTTTCTAAAAGGTCTCGTGTTTGATTCTCTTGGTTGAGGTTAATGGGTCTTTCTCAAACCCCAAAGGCTCATCATCATAGATACAGTCAAGCCTCAGTCTTTCTAAAGTCGTTTCTTGGCCATTCTGGCCAAATTTTATAGTTCAAACAGTTTCAACTATTGTGGCTTCGACAAACACATTTTTTTTTGTGATTTGGCCTCTAAGGTCGCTCTTATTTTATTTTCAGCCACATTGGCCAAAATTCGAGCAAGTGTGCTTGACTCAGTCATTGTTGTCTTCATCTTCCATCCACCGAATTGGTGCAATGGTACCTTCTTCTACACCCCCACCTCCCATTATCTCATGATCCCAAATGAAACCATGGATGGGGTGAAATTTCAAAAATAATAAGGATTCTCAACTGGTGAAACTGATGTTTTAATAGGATGACATGATGGTATGTTTGTCAAATTTTTGTCGAAGTTTCTCTTATTAATATGATTGGCCTCAGCCAAAAAATAGCTTTGGTCTGCTTTAATGTTTTCAACAATACCATCTAACCTCCAAGTAGAAAGCCTTTGATGGAGAGGCGATGTCACTGCTCCTATTCCCTGTATCCATTCCCATCCTAATAACAAATTATAATTTTATTTGGATGATATAACCGTGAATAGGGTTGGTCTTGTCAGTGTGCCTACTAATATATCTACTTGGATAATCCCTAAAATAAGGCTTGTCTTCCTTTCATAATTGGGCAATACCATGTTATGAAGTCATAGATTGGTATCAAACTTTCCAATCCTCTTCAGCAGGAAGTGCGAAATTAAGTTCACTGCAACACCTCCATTAATGAATACCTTATTGATGCCTATATTGTCGACCTTAGCTTGTATGAAGAAAGGCTTTAGGTGATTCATCATGCCTGCATCAGGTGTCTCAAACACTGCTTGTTGCTTCTCGATACAACCATTGATCATTATGTAGTAACACTCTGATATGTGGTTTGTCGTTTCTTCGCAAAAATATTCCTCCTTTGTCTCAGTAACTTCTGTAACATAACCAAATTCTACGGGTAAGACGGAAACAACGTTACAAATAACATTAAAGTCGACTTCTGATCCAAAGTCGAAGTTATCTATGGCCATTTCACCATCCACTTGTAACATGGGATCTTTATAAGTCTTAGGACTATTCTTTGCCACTGGTGGAAAAGTAGGAAAAAGTATATGCTTTACTAGCCTTTTGGCCACTTCACCAACTGTTGTTGTCGACGCTAGACTCTGCAGCTTCAAAGGCTACTTTCTTATTTCTCTGGTGTTTATGCCACTGAGTCCTAGTTATGGGATTCTTTCCCAAACAATTTTGAGGGGCTTAAGAATATTTCTTATACAGATGTGAATTTTCATGGTAAGAATATTACGTGCCCATCTCAAATGTGTTCCAACTATGTTGGTTAACATTATGCCTATCCAGTGGTTGAACCTACTCTCCCTCAAGGACATCAAAAGGAGGAACATATGTCATTCAATGATTTCCAGGCTTCTTAGAAAACTCCTATTTTTTTCTATAAGGAACGCCCCTCTTGTCGAAAGTAAATTGAGGTCTCTTCTCACCTCATTTTCTCTCCATCGAGTTTGAAGGTTTGACACCTTCAAGGAATTTGTCTCCTTCTTTATCAAATATAGCACTACACCTAGGGCATATCGTGACTTCAAAATCTTCCAGCTTTCATAAATTCAAAAAAACAATAAGCCCTTCCTCGGTCCTTGGATACATTATCTTTTCTTCATACTCATTTGTAACAACCTGTTTGACTTCCATGTTGAGACCCTCAATAGTCTCAACCATCAGTATTTCAATAGGCTCAACATAATGCACATGCTTGACTTAAAGGGGGTCGGAGTCCACTTGCATTGGAGATTTATATTTATCCCCAAATTGCAATATGCCTTCCTTGATGGCGTTTTGCACCAAGTCTTTGAAAGGCACACGTTGAGAAGTTTTATTTCCCAAAAAATTGCGATACTTAAAAATACCTCTCTTTTTCCTCTGTTCTTATGGTTTTTTTAGACTTTTTTGTACTGTGATTTTTCCATCAATAACTAATAGATAAAATATTTCTTCACATTTTGTTATGTCAAATGTATATATCTTTATAACAAACTTCTTGTTTATATTAGGTTCGGCGAGATTTTTCTCATTCGAAGGTTTTAGCAATTTGCAAACATAAGGAGGTCTTGGCTTTGATTCTGCCACATTGACCTCGCTCTCTTTGACATGGTCATAAGCTATGTTAGACTCATGATCATCATCTTTGTCTGGTTCAACATAATCGACTCTTTCTTTCTTACTATATTTCTTCGACCTAGCCTTCTCAGCTTTCAAACCTTCGACTTGTCGAACTCTGTCTACCAATTCTGCCATGTCTCTTAAATACTGGGTATCCAACTTTTCCTAATGGGGTAGTCTAATCCTCATGTCGCCATTTCGACTAAATCATGTCCAGACACTTAGGTAAAGCACATTGCTTTCAGCAACCTAAATCTATTGAGATAGTACTCTTTTTATTCGGTGAACAATCGCTTCATGCTGGTTAACTCCTTAATGCTAATATTTCATTTCCCCATATAGAATTCTTTATGAAAGGCCCTCTCTAGTTGATTCCAATTACATATGGAATGTCCAAAGAGTATGGTAAACCAGGTGAAAGCATTTTTTGTTATAGAATTGGGGAATATTTTATCCTCAGATTCTCATTGTTTGGCATATCACCAGCCTCAGTCTGATACCTAGCAATATGTTCGACCGTGGACTCACTGGCGTCGCCCACAAACTTGGTGAAGTTAGGAACTTTCCAAACTCTAAGAAGATCAGTTTACAGTACATATTCCGAGAATGGGGAGACATAATTTGGTCTATGGAGGCTAATGTTAAGGACATTATGGGCCAAGATTTGTTCGACCATGTTGGTTATATTGCTTTACCCTTGGGTACGAGCTGTTCAACAGACACAACTTGTTGTGGTATCTAATTATTACGCACTTTTTGAATGGGCGCTTGAGGTCCACCAAAAAAAATTAATAATTCGACCCATTTGGTATGTCAATTGTCGATAATTATGATTAGTGTTCTGAATCAGATGATTAAACACAGTGCCCATTTGATGCGTAAGCATATTAACCATTTTGTGATTATTGTCTTCCATTTTTTGCCTCACAGGCTGGAGAGAATAATAGTTAAAAGTGGCATTCATGGAGGAACATATATTGGCCTTCTTTGTGGTTGTTCCGTTCGACCAATGTTGGTTACGGCTGGTCTTGATGGTAAATATGGATTGATGGAGTATACAATAACCATTGCATCATATGCATATGCAAGTTGAATAGGATGTAGGCTTGCCATTATTGCATTTGGCATATCATAAGGTTGTTCTCTACAGACAGGGGGTAACGTGAAATTCAAAGGAAAATGAGACCTTTAGTCTCCTACATTCTATGAAATCCTTGGGGTAGTCAGAACACTAGACACTTGTGGTGGTGTAACTTCTACTTCTAGTGATGTAGTGGAAGTCGTTACTTGGCTTACACTGTAGGATTTTCTCCAAAAAAGTTGCAGTTTCTGTATTACCAACCGTCAATCCGACTGGTTATTCTTCTGAATTTGACGAATTATTCTTGGGAGGGGAATGTTTCTAGATGGCGCCCGAGTCATTTCAAAAAGACTTTTACCACTCCTTAGACGCATACACACTTGACAAGTGAATACATATCACGAAAGAAGAACTGAAATTTGGACAAAAAGACACACCACTTTTCTGCAAAAAAATGAACCTTTCTATACAAAAGGGTCCCATTGGGCGTGCCAATTTTTTTACTGGAAAATTTTCTAAATAATAATGAGTTTGGTTTACTTAAGAGATTATACTCAAAAAAATATCGAGGATGATTTGTGTAAAAAGGAAATTCAAGGAAAAAGTGTACATCGAAAGTTAAACGCTTGAATGTTAATTGAACTAAATGCAATTACAATAAAATTTGGATAAAGATAATTTAACAAATACAAAGGAAATATTGTGAACTACACAATTGTAATTACAAAAGATGTCATGAATATTCATACATGTTTCTCTCAAAATCGTTTCTCTATGTGACACAGGTACTTTGATTTCTATAAGAATTTTTGATGAATTTTGGAACCTTGATTACATGCATGATCTTGTATTATATACTACTAAAATGATAACTGTCGACAATAGTTATTTCCTAAGCAACCGAATGCTCCCCCTTACACGAACTTTAAACTTCTGATTTACTTCCATGCGTCTTTAATCTTTAAAACTCATGTAAACCCATTTGTCAATTTGATAACTGCCTTTGAAACCTCCTAACTGCCTCTGTTGAGAGTATATGGTTGACTCCTATAGCATTACTTAAATACTTTGACATCAACCAACATGTAGACTCAAGAAAATCCTAAGTTCCAACATCATACTGACGCGTCGAACTCGACATTTATCGAATGGATTTACTTAGATAATTCTTTTTTGATATTTTGGACATATGTTTGGAAGAGAGAATAATCATAATCTTGTGGATATGTTCCTGAGACTCTTCCAAACCAACTCCCACTATGTTAGTCGAACCTTCTGGGTCAAAGTAACCAATGTGTCGAAGACTGAGTGTTTTAATACTTGGTCATTTTTTCCATGAGCTTGCTATCAATCATTGTTGAATCATCCAGCGAGAATTTTCAGGCTAACACTGTGCCACTACATCTGCGAGGTATTGTCCACTTTAGGTGTGAGGATCCTCATGACTTTGTCCTTTAGAAAATACTCCTCAATGGATTAAGGTGCATGAGTGTTGTATATAAACTACCATTAACGTCGATTCTCAAGTAATGTAGGACTATTTTGCCTTGTTCAGAACATAAACCATTTTCAGCTAGGAAACAAAAAGAGATCTCTTCCACTTCAAATCTTATATCAAAATTCTATTCACATATACTCCAACCTAAATAACAGACTAATCATTCTAATCATAGATACTAAAGAGTGTAGAAAACCTAACACAAAAGAGAGTGGATCCAACCCAAAGATCCTTCCAAAGTAAAATACAAAGTCGAATTCCACTTTACTAAGGCCGATCACAAACCGATTAGAATAATCATCAGTTTTAGAACAAAAGAGAGACACACTTTTTCATCAAATTGACATAGAATGAAAGCCAAAAAACCTACCCATAATAATCAGGGAATGAATATTTCATACCTAGTTTCTTTTTTATTTCCATTTTTTTAATTATGTTCAAAGTGATGGTAAATCATTTAAGAAAGTGTACAATGAATTGGAGAGAAACTTTGGAGGAGGTCCTTCTCCTTTTTGTGAATTAAGTCAATATTTGGAATAAACATATGTTTTTGAAGGTTTATTTGTTGGCTATATTAGTTCTAAATAATTATTTTCCCATGGAAACTAATATTGTTAAAATGAGTATTTTGATTCCTAAATGTTGCTTTATCTACGTGGCTGTGTTAAGGAAACTGCGTTTTTTGAAGCTTTCTTAGGTATATATTCAAAAGACTTGGATTTGGCTATAGATGGAATTTATGGACGGAAGCTTGTGTCTTCAACACTTCTTTTTCATTTTGGTCAATGGTAGTCTAACCAAGGATTTTATTGGTTCGAAAGGGCTTAGACAAGGCGATATGTTATCTCCTTTTTTCTTTGCTATAGTCGGAGAAGGTTTAGATGAAATAGTTTCCAAAGTGAAGGAAAAAGGGTTGTTCAAGGGTATGAAATGTCGTGATGACATCGAATACAACATTCTCCAATTCGTGAGTGATACAATTTTGACGGGGGAGTGCAGTTGGAAGAATTTATGGAATTTGAAGGCTATATTTAGGGGTTTCGAATTAGTATCTGGATTAAAAGTGAACTCTTATAAAAGCAAGATTTATGGTATTAATACTTCAGATTCTTTCTTAGAAGCAGGGGAGGATTTCTTGAGTTGCTGTGATGACAAAATTCCTTTTAAATTTCTTGGAATTTTGGTTGGATCTAATCCTAGGAGGTTGTCCTCGTGGTTAGGAGTTATCAATTTTTTGAAGTCCAAACTTTCATTGTGGAAAGGTAAGTTCCTCTCTATAGGTGGTAGGATCAATCTATTGAACTCTACCCTCAATAGTATACCTATTTATACGCTTTCCTTTTACAAAGCCCCGAAAGCGGTTTTGAGGTGGATCATTTCGATTCAATCTAGATTCTTACGACAGGGGGATTATGATAAGAACAGAATTACATGGGTTAGTTGGAATTCAATTTGCAAATATAAGAAGGAAGGTTGTTTAGGAGTGAAGGACATATCGTTAGTTAATGAGGCTCTCTTAGCAAAGTGTAAGTGGAGGTTTCTTCACGATCGAAATGCGGTTTGGAAGGGTATATTGGAATTTAGGTATGGCCACTTGGTGAGGGAAGCTTTCAGCCATTCTTCTTCGAAGTCCCTGAAAACGACATCCATATGGTGAAGAGATTTGATTTTTGTGGGATCTAAGTTAACCAATTGTTTGGATTGATTTGGTAAAAACGTTCAATGTAAGTTGGGGAAAGGTGATATAACGCTCTTTTGGTGAAATGACAAGAGGGGGATATTTCATTCTTTAATAGATCTTATTTGTGTTTATTGCTTGACTTTACAGGAAGATCTTTATCATCTTTTAATTTCTTGTCCTTTTGCATCAAGGGTGTGGGATTCCATAAGGAAGTGGTTGGAATTGAAGCATATAAATGAAGCCTCAATCTTGAATTATGCAGAACAATTCTATTCTCTTATGAGAGCTAAAGTAGTAAGGAGCAAGAAGATGCCAATTTGATTGGCGACTTGTTGATGTTTATGGTTACGAAGCAATAACATTAATTTTAATAACATGGATAGGAATGTAAAAGAAACTAGTTACCATATTAAACTAATTTCTTAGAATTGAATTGTTCTAAGTTTGGAGAATAGATCAATATTGTATTTTTATAATTGATGGAGAAATCCTGTAAAATATATCAAATTACGATAACTTTGTAATTTGTTTGAGCATAACTTATGCTCATTTTCGGTCAATAAACTTATTGAAGAAAAAAAACTGCACAACTCTTTTTTATAAATGTTTTGGTCAATTTTTGACATCTTGTGGGTTGGGTTGTATCTTCAAAAATGATGTTTTGAATCATGTTTATTAAAAATATACTTTTTAATTTTAAAAAAATAGTTTTTTTTTAAAAAATGTTTTTAATGTCTAGTTTTTTTAATTTACTTTTTATAAACTGAACGGTTAATTTTGATATCCTGTAATATAAATATAATATTATCATAGATTAAAGTATGATCAAAATTACATTTAAATATATATATATAAAATAATTTTTATGAAAATTTATTTGAAATAATTTCAAATTTAAATAAATTTTTAAATTTTTAATATTAAAAAAGAATTAAAATAATGAAATATCTAAAATAATATTTTTAAAATAATTTTGTATTGAATATTTTTTTTAAACATTTTTCAACCAAAATATATAATATTATATATAAAAAAAGAAGAAGCTGAAACAGCCCATAATATAAAAAGCAGACGGTTTGACAAATTTATTATGAATTTATAGTTTATTATTTATAACTATATATTTTCAAAATAGATTTATTAATGAATTTATAAATTATTTTTTTATATATATATATTATATTATATATTATATAATATATATATATATATATATATATATATATTATATATATATATATTATATATATATATATATCTATATATATTATTAATAATATATATATATATATTATATATATATATATATATATATAATATCTAACTCAAATAGTTTATCGTTTATTATTTTTCTTTCATTTTTATTTATATTATTTTAATTCTTTTTTATATATTTAGAAAATGAATTATATATTACTTCAATTATAATGATAAAATAATCAAGATTATATAGAAATAGTAAACAAATAGGCAACAATTAAATATATACTTTTTATGTTATACATGAGTACTTTAATCTTTAATTTTATTAAATATTTAAATTCAATTTTTTAGTATATTTCCTATCAATTATTAATTATAAGTTATAGTTACAATAAAATGTCAGCTATTTAAAATTTTATTTGCTATATAGAATTATGGTTGGCACATATTTGATTCATTTGAAATTTGATAAAAAAAAAGAGTATTTTCTATACTATGGTAAGGGTAAATTGTTAGAGTAGAGATACGCACAATATTTTTCAGCATTCAATGCATGCTAAGATAATATCACGATTAACCTAGTTATATCATTGGTTATCTTTCAAATGCCACCATTAGTACACTCAATGCATACTATTAACCCAAATATAATATATATTCATCTTTACATGTGTGCACAGGTGAAAGATCACAAATTGTGAAATTTTATTATTAAAAAAAATTCTAATAATTAATTTCAGAATTTAAGATAAATATTTTTATATAGAGTTGTTTAAAATATTTTATCCATTTTTTACATGTTATTTTTATACTTTTTGCATTTATCAAAGCAAACAATAAATTTAATTAACAACTAATATTTCTCTTCTTTCTAGAACAACTTTAATTATTTATTAGTGAATATTATCTATTTATGTCTATAATGAATAACTAAAAATATTTTTAATAAATTTATAATTAATGATGACTTAAAATTAAAAAACGATAATATCTTTTTTCTACACGAAAACGATAAGTAACTAAAATCGGTTTTTCTTACAAATGTAACTTGTAAAAAGTGGATGAAATATTTCTAATTACATATGTTATAATATATTCTGAGTTTAATATGATTTAAACTATGCCCAATCACTTATGTGTTTATGTATTACGATGGCTATTTGGTTTGTTTAATTTAATGTGGATGTGGTTTGGTGTATATTTTGATTTTTTTTTAATCTATATTTTATTATGTTGACCTATTGTATTTAATTAAATTGACTAATACATAACATTTCCTCTATTATTTTAATTCACAGATCTTTCTCAATTTACAATCTTCAACCAAAAGAAAAATTTGACATATTATCACGTATGCATGAGATTTTTTAGTTTTATTCTCTAACACTGATTTCAAAGTTATGCACTGACAAAAATAAAAAGTAGAATTAAAAATAAATGCTTTAACTACGCACCATTTATGGCACAAACTCAACTTAGTAACGTCTACGAAAGATTTTTTTCCCACTTTCCACCACTTTCTTCATCAGCATATTAAAGCTTTCACCTACAATGAGAGGCAGAAAAAATAACAGAATTTCATTGTTTTAATCTTCTTTCCACCCTAAACTCCTTAGTAGAGTTATCATTAACAAGCAGAGTAAATCTTAAGTGAAAATTGTAATTCATGTGTCTATGGTAAATCAAATGTATTGAGATTAGAATCGTGAACAAAAATACTTTTTTAAAATATTTAAAACACTCTTAAATATATCTAAGAATTAGAACGCATGAATATTTAGGATAATTCAATTTATAACTGAGTTTTCACAAAACTGATGAAAATTTGAATGTATAGAAGAGTATCTGGAATTTTAGTGAAAATGATGTACGTTTTGTTGGGGTCTATTATAGGGAGTCAACACGAGAGAACATTTTTAACATTGGAGTCTTTCTTTATGAGCAAAACTTTCCCACTCTTTGTTTCTCAAAGTTTCTAATTCAAACTTGTTATTCTCAACACTCCCCATCAAGTGTGAGTCTATCCACAATACTCCCCCTCAAGCGGAAGTTCTTTCATCCACATACACTTGTACCACCCGTTATACTCGTCAACAAGACACCTTCTATCCACCACCTGTGGGAAGTACTTTCGATATAAGAAAACTGTCCTCTCACTCGAACCAAAGGATCTGATACCACTGTTGGATCATGAGAAGGAGAATCAACATTGGGCTAAGAGAAATACACAAGTGAGAGAGACATCACATATTCATCCAAAACCTTAAGGTTATAGGTGTGTGAGTTCTCCCACTTATAAATGTTCAAGTCTCCACATTTATAACAAATGTGGGACTCCAACTCACACTTTATTTATTATTCTTAACATCCCCCTCAAGTGTGAGTCCACAATGCCCCCCTCAAGTGGAAACTCTTTTTGTCCACTTACACTTGTACCGCTGTTGTCCTCCTCCTCAAGTGGAAACTCACACTCCTACTGCAAAACTTCACAAATGTTGCCTATTTCTGAATTCAAAAATTAAACTTCACTTGCATATTTTCTTGTCATTTTGGAACACACTCAAGATTATTAATTGTTAATAATTTACAACAATCCCTCACATGTTCTGAAATTCTAGTAACAGTCTATCGATGTCATACTGGATGTTATGACATCCAATTTTGCGCAAACAAGAATGATGCAGAACGTAAATGTAAAGTACAGTAAATAACACAGACAATTGTTTACCCAGTTTGGTGACAAACACACCTACGTCTGGGGGCTACCAAGACAGGGAGGAAATCCACTATAAGCAGTATTAATTTAGGACTTAAACCAATTGTTTAATCCTATCACTTAAGACCTACCCAATGCAATTTCAATCTTAAACTAAGACCAGAGTTCCTACTCAATCCCCCTCAATCACCACAGTGATTACAACCTTTAATTAGTTTAAAGTCAATGACGAAGTTATACTTCAAACAACTCTTGATTGTGCTTAACAGCTTTAATCAAGAAACACATCACTCACACTTAAAAGCTTAGAGTGACACAACAAATACAACTCAATGAACACCCTAGTCCAATGCAATCATCTAGGTGATAATTGCTTGGCTCACAAGTAAAACCTAATACAAGACACAATAAAAATACAGCAGTGAAATATGATGATATAATAAATTCTTCACGCTTCAAACCCCTGAGTTGCTGAAAGTAGGATTGTCATCCTTTTATAATGCAGCACTTGGGCCTTGTACTTGTATTTCCTAAAATTAAGGTTAAGCAAGTTAACCTAATTTCCACATATTAGGGTGCTAACAAATAGGCTATATGCTAGGCCTCTTAATTGTAGCTCAGTTGTTAGTTTCTTGGATTTTAGCTCAGCTGTTAGATTCCTGAAAAATAGCCTGAGAAAAATACTGAAACAGAAAAACTAACTAGCCTACGCTTTAGCATATGCTGTCAGGAATGAATGTCATAACATTCAGTTTGATGTCCAGAACATAGGCCATATGCTAAGTCTGTTATTCTCCTGAAACACAGCCTGAATTAACTACTGAACTGTAACAGAAAAACCAACCAGCCTATAATTCAGTATCTGCTGTCAGGGATGAATGTCATAACATTTAGTTTGACATTCAGACACTAGGCCATATGCCAGGTCTGTTATTCTCCTGAAAAACAGACTGAAATAAATACTGAGCTATAACAGAAAAAACCAACTATTATATAGTTCAGTATCTGCTGTCAGGGATGAATGTCATAACATCCAGTTTGACATTCAGTAAATCCTGTATTAGCTAATCCTGCAGCATACTACTCAAGCATGTCATGACATCAGTCAAGACATCAGAGTATAGTTAGTGTTTTAACACAAAATGCAGCCAATCAAAAACATCTACAAACTCCCCCTTTGGCAAATTTTTGGCTAAAATAACTTAGCATCACAACAGAGTTCACAGCAGCGGAAATCACACATCCAATCAGAGAATCAAATTAGCAAATACACTCAGCACTCATAGAAGTTAAACTTCAAACAGCAGCAACACAAACAGCAACACACTCAGCACACATAGAAGTTAAACTTCAAACAGCAGCAGCACAAGTCGATAGCAAACAACAACATAACCTCTTGTTTAGAGGACCTTCAACTTCCATGAAATCTGTTGTCCTGGGGTACATGTGTTACTCCCCCTTTTTGTCAAAAATGTTGCCAAAGCAACACTTAATATTACAGACCAACAAAAATAAAATTACAAGCAAATTTCAGACACACACACACTTGATTTTACTTCACAGTTTCAATCAAGAATACACACTCTTGATCTTGCTCTATAGCTTTGATCAAGACGACACCCATTTGATCTTGCTTCACAGCTTTGATCAAGTAGACACACACTCTTGCTTTACAGCAGGTACACCCACATCAGATGCCTTGACTTTGTGTATGACATCTTGAAACACTCCTGCATGAACATGTTCTTGAACTCCAGCAGGTACATAGGGTGTCTCATGTTAAGATATCCCCTTAACATCTTGTTAACACACTTGTTGCAAGTGAAACAGCTACGATCTATTGACCAATTAGAGCACACTCTCAATTGTTTAATAGTTTGAAAAATTAAATAATACATTCCTAACATCCTTAGTTGCTATAATTCCTCAGAAAGGCATATTCCCAATTTGCCCCTTAAATTTTCAAACTACGTAGCATCCAAAGCCTTGGTAAATATGTCAGCAAGTTATAGTTCAGTAGCTACATGTTCCAAGGTAATCACTTTGTCCTCCACCAGATCTCTGATGAAGTGATGTCTAATGTCAATATGTTTGGTCCTGCTGTGTTGGATGGGATTCTTTGAAATATTGATGGCACTGAGATTGTCACAGAACAATGTCATGACATTCTAAGAGACATTGTATTCAGTCAGCATCTGTTTCATCCATACCAGTTGAGAACAACTGCTTCCAGCTACTATGTACTCAGCTTCTGCAGTGGACAATGATACACAGTTCTGTTTCTTGCTGAACCACGATATGAGATTGTTTCCCAAGAAGAAACATCCTCCTGATGTGCTTTTTCTGTCATCAGCACTCCCAGCCCAATCAGCATCACAATACCCAGATAAGACAGGCTCAGAGCCATGAGAGTATAGCATACCATAATCACACATCCCATTGATATACTTGAGAATTCTCTTGACTTGATTTAAGTGACTCACTTTGGGTTCTTCTTGGTATCTAGCACACACACACCAACTGCATAGGCAATATCAGGTCTACTGGCAGTTAGATATAGTAGACTACCTATCATGCTTCTATACAAGCATTGATCAACACTAGAACCTCCTTCATCTTTAGTTAATTTTAAATGAGTAGGTGCAGAAGTTCTTTTGTGACTAGCATTATCCATACCAAACTTCTTAACTATGTTCTTGGCATATTTGCTTTGGGAGAGAAACATAGAATCCTCCATTTGGTTAACTTGCAGTCCAAGAAAATAAGTCAATTCCCCAACCAAACTCATTTCAAATTCAGATTGCATCTGGTTAACAAAATGTTTCACCATTTTATCTGACATTCCACCAAAGACAATATCATCCACATATATTTGGGAAATCATGATTTTGCCATCTTCATCCTTCACAAACAAGATCTTATCTATCCCTCCTTTTCTGTACCCATTAGAGGTCAGAAATTCAGTCAACCTCTCATACCAAGCTCCAGGAGCTTGCTTCAACCCATACAAAGCTTTCCTCAACTTGTACACATGTTTTGGCAGGTTAGGATCACAGAACCCTTTAGGTTGTTCCACATAGACTTCTTCATTCAAGTAGCCATTTAAAAAGGCACTCTTCACATCCATTTGGAACAATTTGAACTTCAGAATGCAGGCAACACCTAACAACAATCTTATTGACTCAAGCCTTGCAACAGGTGTAAAAGTCTCATTAAAGTCAACCCCTTCAACTTGAGTATACCCTTGTGCCACTAGTCTTGCTTTATTCCTAGTGATTACTCCTTTCTCATCAGACTTGTTCTTGTAAATCCACTTGGTACCAATGATGTTAGTCCCTTCAGGTCGTGGAACTAACTCCCATACTTCATTCCTTTTGAACTGCTCCAGTTCATCTTGCATAACATTGATCCAATATTCGTCAGTCAGGGCTTCTTTCACATTTTTTGGTTCAACCTTGGATACAAAACAGGAATTTGAGCTATTCTCCCTTGATCGGGTAGTCACACCACTATTGAGATCCCCTATGATAAGATCCTTATGGTGGTCTTTCTGAATCCTGATAGAAGGCACCTTGTTGGATGCATCTACCTCAAGTTCAGGAGGAGTATCATGTACCTCTTCAGTCTTGACTGGTATGTCTGTTGAAGTCTCAAGGAATGTTCCAGCATCCTCTATGACATTGGATCCTTCATCTTTATCATCCACAATCACATTTATGGATTCCATCAGGACATTGGTTCTGGAGTTGAAAACTCTGTAAGCTCTGCTGTTAGTAGAGTATCCCAAGAATATACCCTCATCACTTTTGGGGTCCATTTTCCTTCTCTGTTCACGATCTGTAAGAATGTAACATTTGCTTCCAAAGATATGAAAGTACTTCACCGTAGGTTTTCTGCCTTTCCATATTTCATACAGAGTGGAAGAGGTTCCCTTTCTCAAGGTAACTTTATTGTGAACATAACAAGTTGTATTCATAGCTTCAGCCCAAAAGTGCATAGGAAGCTTCTTTGCATGAATCATAGCTCTTGCAGATTCTTGAATAGTTCTATTTTTCCTTTCAACTATTCCATTTTGCTGAGGAGTAATAGGTGAGGAAAACTCATGACTTATTCCTTCAGATGAGCAGAAATCATCAAACTTGGAGTTTTTAAACTCCTTCCCATGGTCACTCCTTATTCTGATAACACAACTATCCTTTTCCCTTTGGAGTCTGATGCACAGATCTTTGAAGACATCAAATGCATCTGATTTTTCTCTGATGAAGCTTATCCATGTGTATCTGGAATGGTCATCAACAACCACATACGCATATCTCTTCCCACCAAGACTTTCAACCTGCATAGGTCCCATTAAGTCCATGTGCAAGAGTTCCAGAGTTTTGGATGTTGTAGAATGTCCCAACTTAGGATGTGACATCTTGGTTTGCTTGCCAACCTGGCATTCTCCACAGACTCTTCCTTCATCAATAAGCAGCTTTGGGATTCCTCTAACTGCTTCCTTGGATGTGATCTTCTTCATTCCTCTTAAATGAAGATGTCCAAGTCGTCTATGCCACAACCTCACCTCCTGATCTTCCTTGGCTAAGGAGCACATTGAGGAGTAGTTTGAGACTTTAGGTTCCCATAGATAGCAGTTATCTTTGGATCTGGATCCTCTCATAACTTCCTGATTATCTCCATTCATCACAACACATACTTCCTTAGTGAACTGAACATAGAAACCTTGATCACATAGCTGGCTTATGATGATGAGATTAGCAGTTAGTCCTTTTACTAACATCACATTATTCAATTCTGGAACTCCAGGACTGTCCAGCTTACCAACACCTTTGATTTTTCCTTTAGCGCAATCACCAAAGGTCACATAACTGGTAGTATGAGGTTGTATATCCACCAATAAGTTCTCCATACCAGTCATATGTCTTGAGCAACCACTATCAAAATACCAGTCTTCTCTGGTAGATGCCCTTAGAGCTGTGTGAGCTAATCTAGCAACCCATTGTTGTTTCTTGATGGGGGCATTATGCTTAGATGCCTTATGCTTAGGTCTGACTTTAGGGGTCTGGTTAGGATAACCATGCAACCTGTAACAGAAGGGTTTTATGTGACCAAATCTACCACAGTAGTGACATCTCCATCTTTGAAATTTCTTCTTCTGATGGTTGCTCCTCCTGTTTCCCTGATGTTGTGACATTGGTTGTGACTTCTGCCTGATTTTCTGAACTTCAGCCTTTGAGCTTTTGTGTTCAGTTGAGGATTTCTTAACAAAGCCTAAACCAGACATGGTTCCTGATTTCTGTCCCACCTTTAGAATCTCTTCCAAAGTGTCAGTTCCTTTATTCAGCATTCTGATGGATTTAGTCATTTGATCTAGCTTAGAAGTCAACACAGTTATCTCACCATTTAGACCATCTATGACTGTCAGATGCTTCTTCTTCTCAGCTTCTAGCTCCCTGATGAGTTTCTTCTGCTTTTCTCCTTGTATACACACTTCTTCACTTTTGACACATAGCTCTTTATATGAAGCAACAAGTTCATCAATTGTAAGTTCATCTCCACTTGAGTCATCATCAGAGGCACAAACACTAGTTAGAGCAGTGACATGTTTAGCAGATTCTTCTTCAGATTCACTCTCAGAGTCTCCTTCAGACCAGGTGACAGATAGTCCCTTCTTTTGCATCTTGAGGAACGTAGGGCATTCAACTCTAATGTGTCCAAAACCTTCACATCCATGACACTGGATTCCCTTGCCTTGGTTGAACTTTTCTTCAGATGTTGATCTTTTACTGATGTCAGACGAAATGTTCTTGACATTTGGTCTACCTTTCTGATCAATCTTCTTTATGAACTTGTTGAACTGTCTTCCAAGCATGGCTATAGCTTCTGATATGCTTTCATCACCTCCAATATTTCCTTCTTCTGAATCCTCTTCAGTATTTGATACAAAAGCTATGCTTTTGTTTTTCTTTTCAACATTCTCACACAAGCCCATTTCAAAAGTTTGGAAAGAACCAATAAGCTCATCAACCTTCATATTACAGATATCTTGAGTCTCTTCTATAGCAGTGACCTTCATGGCAAATCTCTTGGGCAATGATCTGAGAATCTTTCTTACAAGTTTTTCTTCAGACATTTTCTCTCCTAAGCAACCAGAAGTGTTGGCTATTTCAAGAATATTCATGTGGAAGTCATGAATAGTCTCATCCTCTTTCATCCTCAGATTTTCAAACTTGGTGGTCAACATCTGAAGTTTAGACATCCTCACCTTGGAGCTACCTTCATGAGTTGTTTTGAGAGTATCCCAAACTTCTTTAGCCATCTCACAGTGATGCACCAGTCTGAAGATGTTCTTATTTATTCCATTGAATAGTGCATTCAAGGCCTTAGAGTTTCCAAGGGCTAATGCATCTTGCTCTTTGTCCCACTCTTCTTTAGGAATTTGCATAATGATTCCATCTTTTCCTGTCTTCGTTGGATGTTCCCATCCTTTGTTGACAGCTCTCCATACCTTGCTATCCAGAGACCTCAAGAAGGCTATCATACGAGGTTTCCAGTCATCATAGTTAGAACCATCCAGCATGGGTGGTCTATTTGAGAATCCTACATCCTTGTCCATGGTACTAGAAGGTAACGTCCCTAGATCTCACCCAGAAATTAACAGGCAAGGTGCCTGCTCTGATGCCAATTGAAATTCTAGTAACAATATATCGATGTCACACTGGATGTTATGACATCCAATTCTGCGCAGACAAGAATGATGCAGAACGTAAATGTAAAGTACAGTAAATAACACAGACAATTGTTTACCCAGTTCGGTGACAAACACACCTACGTCTGGGGGCTACCAAGCCAGGGAGGAAATCCATTATAAGCAGTATTAATTAAGGACTTAAACCAACTATTTAATCCTATCACTTAAGACCTACCCAATGCAATTTCAATCTTAAACTAAGACCAGAGTTCCTACTCACTCCCCCTCAATCACCACAGTGATTACAACCTTTAATTAGTTTAAAGTCAATGGCGAAGTTATACTTCAAACAACTCTTGATTGTGCTTAACAGCTTTAATCAAGAAACACAACACTCACACTTAAAAGCTTAGAGTGACACAACAAATACAACTCAATGAACACCCTAGTCCAATGCAATCATCTAGGTGATAATTGCTTGGCTCACAAGTAAAACCTAATACAAGACACAATAAAAATACAGCAGTGAAATATGATGATATAATAAATTTTTCACGCTTCAAACCCCTGAGTTGCTGAAAGTAGGATTGTCATCCTTTTATAATGCAACACTTGGGCCTTGTACTTGTATTTCCTAAAATTAAGGTTAAGCAAGTTAACCTAATTTCCACATATTAGGGTGCTAACAAATAGGCTATATGCTAGGCCTCTTAATTGCATCTCAATTGTTAGTTTCCTGGATTTTAGCTCAGCTGTTAGATTCCTGAAAAATAGCCTGAGAAAAATACTGAAACAGAAAAACTAACTAGCCTACACTTTAGCATATGCTGTCAGGAATGAATGTCATAACATTCAGTTTGACGTCCATAACATAGGCCATATGCTAAGTCTGTTATTCTCCTGAAACACAGCCTGAATTAACTACTGAACTGTAACAGAAAAACCAACCAGCCTATAATTCAGTATCTGCTGTCATGGATGAATGTCATAACATTCAGTTTGACATTCAGACACTAGGCCATATGCCAGGTCTGTTATTCTCCTGAAAAACAGACTGAAATAAATACTGAGCTATAACAGAAAAAACCAACTATTCTATAGTTCAGTATCTGCTGTCAGGGATGAATGTCATAACATCCAGTTTGACATTCAGTAAATCTTGTATTAGCTAATCCTGCAACATACTAATCAAGCATGTCATGACATCAGTCAAGACATCAGAGTACAATTAGTGTTTTAACACAAAATGCAGCCAATCAAAAACATCTACATGTTCTAATAATGATAAGACCAATTCCAGAAAAAGAAAAACAAAGAATGTTAATACAATTAAGTATATTTCAATTTTAAACTTAACCTTATTAAGGACAATGCAAAGTACAGTCGAAATGTTAAGTATCAATGATTTTAAACGGTTATTCCTTGTGATTAGTCTGATGTTACTTTACACGCGTTCTTTAATGGTTTTTCTCTTGCATTTATCACCTATAACTTATTTATGGCCATATGCTTTCTTTCTAGTTCATGAATTTTTCGTTAGAGAAACTCTAGTTCTCACTTTGAGACGACACCATCTCGAAATTCACATAGGTGGAGTTCACTTTCTATCCTTTTCCATGGGACATATCCTCGATATTGAGCTTCATTAAGAGTTTGGAAAAATTCAACCCTCAATTTTAAATAGTCAACATTATTATATAGTGTTGCATAAACATCCAAATCAACGACTTGTTGTTACCCATTGAATCTTAGGTTAAGGTTTTCTTAGCTTCAGATTGGGTTGCTACCGTTGTTGGAACTCTTATTCAAGGAGTTTCAATCCCATGCCTCACGAGGTAGTCTTTACTAGGTCTCTGCCCATTGGCTTAGTAAATGGGCCAACCATATTATAGCTTATTCATATATAAGTGAGTAAAGTAATTCCATCCGTAATTAATTTCCTCACAAACGAATGTCTAAGTCCTATGTGTCTAGACTTACCATTATACATTTCGCTGAATGCTCTAGCTAAAGTGGCTTGACTATCACAATATATCAACACCTTTAAAACATTGTCTTTTACCAATGGAACTTCAAAAAGAATATCCCTTAACCATTTCGCTTTTTGACCAACGGAAGTAAGAGCCATGAACTATGATTCCATGGTTGAAAGAGTAGTGTATGTTTGTTTCTTGCTCTTCCAAGTAATTTCTACTCCAACTAGTGTAAATATCTTCCAAGTTATGGATTTATGATCTCCAACATTGGATATCTAACTCGCATCAGTATATCCCTTTAGTATGGCAAGAAACCTACCATAGTGAAGGTCAAGATTTTTGGTTTTTAGTAGATAGCCGGAAATCCTTGTGCTTGCATTCCAATGCTTACCATTTGTATTGCTAGTAAAATCTACTCATTTTACTAATTGCAAATGTTATGTCGGGTATAATATATTGTATCAAATACATTAGACAACCAATTGCACTTCCATATTTTAATTGAACCACAACTCTTCCATCATTATTTTGAAGTTTGACACTAGAATCAAATGGAGTGGTCACTTCCTTAAAGCGTAAGTATTTGAACTTATCAAACATTTTTTTAATATAATGTGTTCAACTAAGTTCATAACCCCCACTATTTCGCTTTACTTTGACCCAAAATTGTGTCAACAAGTATAAGATCTTTCATCTTGATATTTGGAAGTTAGACACATTTTTATTTTTAAAATTCCATTCACCTCATTGCTAATGATCAATAATTTGATCAACATGGAGACAAATGAATATTATAATATTCTCACACAATTTTGTGTACAAACATTTATAACAATAATTAGATGAATAAGGTTTTTAAATAATCATGCATAATGATGCAAGGAGGCTTTTAGATGAAATGAGAGGTGAAATTATGAGACATTTAAAGTCGTATAGTATAAATTGCAATGATCACCTTAGTTATGTTCACTTGTCTCAAATCTTCACTTGAATTTATATGTTATACCTTCTTGATCAACTTCATCATTGATGTGCATGACATTTTTTATCATTCTCTTCTTTGAATTTGTCTTCATCAAAACTGAACTAGATATAAGATATATTTTTAACAATCTCTCCTTTTTGATGATGACAAAATATTTAAATTTCAGTTTTGATAATGATTGAAAAATCTCGCCTTAAGTTGTGTGTCTCCCCATTAATAGGTGAATCTTGCAATGACAAAGTCAAAATTTTGATGTCAATGTTTCAGTGCTTGTTTTAATCCATACAAGGATTTGACAAGCTTCCACACCTTTTGTCCATTACCAGGAAGCACATAACCTTATGGTTGCTCCATGTAATTCTCCTCATCGAGATCTCTATTTTAAAATTTTGTTTTGACATCAATTTGATGAACTATAAATTCATGCAAAGAAGCTAATTCAAATGATACTCTAATTGTCATCGTCATTGATACTAGTTCATATGTGACGAAATAATTAACATCTTCCTTTTGTCTAAAAACCTTTTGGTTTGATATGATAGAATTCATTTTGTCCTTGATAATGTTCTTCCAAAAAGAGAAGTCCTTTGAAGATAATTTTTTCCTTTGAGTCTTAGGATCACATTCCACTTGAAGAATAATATAATTTTTTTAAACAAAATTCTCACCATCTCCTTCCACAAGATAAAAGAAATAAATCGATAACTATTTTTGTTTGATCCTAAATTCTAAGTCTTTCAGACTCTCTTACTTATCCTTCGTGATAAGGTTTTTAAAGAATTCCACCTCTTGGGATTCAATAATTACATTAATCTCCAATTTTAATTATATAAGTCATGATCCATCTTGAATAATCTTTATATATCTTATAGTCATAAATCTCATTAAACACCGACATGTTATTTTTCATAGAATTCAAATCAAAATTTAATTGCATAATAATTATATAGACTTCCTGCAACACAATGAATTATATATACACATTTGCAATACATGAAACCAATGGCCTTTGCCATTTATGTATGTGTGTACACTCTCTAGTCATTATTATAAACAATATAAAAAAATTAATTCATTAAATAATTAATATATCTAATATATAATAATGACTAGATACATTATTTATTCAATAAATAAAAAATATTTTATTATTTGTAATAATGATCGGAAGATATATACTTATCTCGTATCAATGTACTTTCAAAATAAAAGAAAATACGTACATAATTATTAAAATTAGAGAAACTGTGTGATCTTAGAATTTTTTTTTGACAATTAACTCAAACGTCTCACACTCTATCATGTTCTTAATATTATTATACTACGATTAATTAAATGCAATCTTAGTTTTTCACATTTAATACCACTGATTTTGAAACTCTATTCAATCCACTTTTGTAGATCTAGTGGGAGACCACCATCCCCAAAAGAGGATGAAACAATGTTGATTTCAAATGCAAGACTCGGGAAAAAGAAAAAAAAAATTCAATACTACCTCCATTTTTTATTATAATTCACTTTGAAAAAATATTTTATATTACAATATAAGTCATTTTATAATATCAATGAATCATTAATGTTATGTTTCCTATTATATCCTTAAATTTTTATTATTCTCTCTTTTTTCAATTATGTAAATTTGTCTTTTCAATACCATTAATAAAGGACAATTTTATAAAATCCTTCATAATTTCTCTTTTTTATATAACAATTATTATATTTCTTAATACGTGTGAAAAAACAAAAACGATTTATAATATAATACAGAGGAAGTATCAATTAGTTATATAGAATATGAAATTTGTATTACTCTAACCACATCAGTGTTTCATGCAAATAAAACTCATGCATTTGAAATAGAATTTCACATACTATTTCGGTTGCTTTAATAACATATAAGAAAATATAAAAAAAAAAATCAAAAATTAGAAATTATTGAGTTATTAATATAATCAACAACCATATATAATATGAACATAAATAATGTGTAGTATTTATATACCATCAAATATATATATATATATATATATATATATATATATATATATATATATATATATATATATATATATATATATATATATATATATATATATATATATATATATATATTTAATAAAGAAACAATAAGTCATACTTGGATTCATAATGACGATTTTTTGTTTTACTATTTTTTTTAATGTTCTTGATTTGTTACTTTGATACATGAAACATAAGTTTTTTTTTTGCCATTATTTGCTCTACTCTTAAAATTGTTAGAAAATTGATTGTAAATCAAATGGATCGAGACTAGAATCGTGAACGAAATCACTTTCCTTAAAAGTATTTCAAACACTCTCAAATGTCTTAGAGTTAGAATGCAGGAATATCCAGGATAATTCAACTTATAATTGAGTTTGCACAAGACTGGTGAAAACTCGAATGTGGGGAAGAGTATCTAAAATTTTAGTGAAGAGGTTGTACGTTTTTGTTTTTTTTTTAAATTCGGAATAAAGTATTTATAGGTCATATTGATGTTGTTTCACAAGATTACAACTCTTGATGAAACAACTTCCTTTTACCAAAAATAACTTACTTTTTTTTTACCAAAAAGTACATACTTTTTTACCAAAAATTACATGTTTTTACCAAAAGTTACAATGTTTTGTCCACATCAATATTCTTCAAGAATTTTATACTTTCATTCTGGAACACTTCACAAAGTGTTGTCTATTTCGGAATTCAAACTTACTGCAACACTTCATAAGTGTTGCCTATTTCTGAATTCAAACTTATTGCAACATTTCAAAAGTGTTTCCTATTTCTGAATTAAAAAATTATCATTCACTTGCATTTTTTTTCCGTTTTGGAACACACTCTAGATTATTAATTGTTAATAATTTACAACATCTGTAACCAGTTACTACAAGGTTGTAATCGATAACATCCCCTTTTAAAAAAAATCAGAACGTCACTATAACCAGTTATGATTTATCAGTAATCGATTACACTAGAAACAAAAACATTCAGTAATCGGTTACGCTCTGTCTATAACTGGTAACAGTGGTAGGTTTTACTGATTTTTGTTTGTTACTTGTACCTCACTCAATGTATTTGTATATATACCATTTGGGTATCTCAATAATAAAGTGACCCCCATTTCACCCTCAATAATTAGTCTCTCTCATTCTCTCCATCTTTCACTCTCCACATCAAAAATCATCATTCTTGTGGTTCCTTGTTTTATCATTTGACATAAAGAGTCTAGTTTGATCCATCAAACACTTAGAGTGCGAAAATAATTTTCATCCCAAATGAGCGCATCCCATGCAAGTCTTCCCATTATCGATGCAAAGAATTACGACAAGTTGTGCAAACAATTGAAGGTGTTATTTGGTTATCAAAATATTCTTGAAGTGATCAAGAACGATGTTACTCCACTTGTAGAAGGTACAACGGTTGTACAAAGGACATAGCATAAGGAAGAGAAAATAAAAGATTATAATACGTTGTATCTCAATCATCAATGTGTTGATATCGAAAACTTTGAGAAGGTTGGTGATTGTACATCCTCAAAGGAAGCTTGTGAAATCTCGGTGAAAAGTTATGCAAGAGCTGAAAAGGAAAAGGTGGCGAGCTTACAAACTCACAAAAATCAGTTGTAATTAATTCAAATGGAGGAGAAGGAAACCATTAGTGAGTTTACTACAGGAATTGCAAGATTGGTAATTCAAGTGAAAGCTTGCGGAGAAACGATCAGAGAATAATATGTAGTTGCAAAAAGCTTATGTTTTTTTACGTCAAAATTTGACAATGTAGTAGTTGCGATTGAGGAATCAAAGGATCCTGCGGCAATAAGCAAGGAGGAGCTACAAATCTCTCGAAGCTCATGAGCAGAGAATGCATGAAAGGAATGTTGATAAGGAAAAGGCGAAGATTGCTTTGCAAGGCCATTTCAATGAAAGAGACAAGAAGGCGAAGGGAAAGTGGCCCATAAACAAAGGTAGAAATAACTTTCAGAATTTCGGTGGAAGAGAATCTAAAAATGTCAAAAAAATCAACATTCCAAAAGGGTGAAAACAATGGCAATAAAGATGGTGGATCATATAACTATAGAGGTGGCAACATTAGAGGAAGACGAGGAAGTATGAAAGGAAACAAAAGTAGTGTGCAATACTTTAATTGTCAAAAGTAAGGCCATTTTGCAAGTGAGTGTAGTGCCAACAAGAAAGAACCTCAATAAGATGAAGCTAGAGTTGTAAGACAAGAGTATGATGATGAGAGCACACTCTTGGTGATGATAACTAAAGGATAATGCAGTAGTAGCAAGTCACAATACAACTCTAAGAAGCTACAGTAAGCTTCTAGAGAAGGCTGTAACCGATTACCTATATATTTTAACTGGTTACAAGTAGAAAAATGCTATGGAGACTATGAAAGAAGATGTACAATGCATCAATCAATGGTATATAGACTCTAGATGTTCAACGCATATGACGTGAAGAAAAGATTGATTTGTTACAATCAATCGTTCCATGAAGAACAAGGTAAAGTTCACGGATGATACCACTCTAAGGGAACAATGATGTATCGATCAAGAGAAAGGATGGTAAGCATTCTTTGATAAAGGATGTGTTGTATATTCTCTAAATCAAGTGTAATCTTCTAAGTATTGGCCAATTACTTGAGAAGGATTACAAGATTCATATGGAGAACAAGTCGTTACACATTATGGGTGCAAATAGAGTTTTGGTATTAAAGGCTCTTATTGCTTCAAATAGAACTTTTAAGGTTGAATTGAAGGTTATGGAACATAGGTGCCTTGCTACAATGGCTAATAGAGAAGATTTGATATGTAATTATAGGCTTGGGTAACTTAATTTCAGAGATCTCAACGCCTTGCAAAAGAACAAGATGGTAATGAGGCTACCATTGATCAACATACCGACTGAAATTTATGAAGAATGTGTACAAGAGAAGAAACACAAGGGAAAATTTAACAAAAATGTAGCTTTTAGAACCAAGTGTCATCTTGAGGTGGTGTATTCAAACGTGTGTGGACCAATGCAAGTTGATTCTATTGGTGGCAATAGTTATTTCGTCACATTCTTCGATGATCATAGTAGAAAACTATGGACACACATAATCAAGAGGGAATATGAGGTACTTGAAGTGTTCAAGAAGTTCAAGTCCATGGTTGAAAGGCAATCCGGTCACAAAATCAAAGTTCTCAAAACAAATGGTGGAGGCGAATATGTCTCAAATTATTTTGAGAATTTTTGTGATTAAGAAGGAATTGTACATGAGGTAGTGTCGCGTTATACACCGCAACAAAATGGTGTTTCCGAAAGGAAGAATCACTCTATCATGAACATGGTAAGAGCATGCTAAAGGGAAAGAACTTGCTAAAAGAATTTTGGGGAGAAGTCGTCTACACAACCACTTATTTGCTGAACAAATGCCCCACAATGAAGCTTGCAAAGATCACAATGGAGGAATCTTGGTCTAGATTTAAATTGAACGTGAGTCACTTGAGAGTGTTTGGTTTGGTGGTATATTGGCATGTTCCGGATCAACTTAGAAAGAAGCTTGACGACAAGGGAGAGCAGATGATACTTGTAGGGTATCACTCTATCGGTGGTTACAAGTTGTATGATGCAACAAACAGAAGGACCTTGATCAATATATACATCATTTTCAACAAAATAAAGGAGCTACAACAACCTGTAACCGGTTACCAACATGATGTAATTGGTTACAATAGTGAAAAAATGGTCTATGTAGTGTTTAAAAATGCAGAAACAGCCCCCATTGAAGCCCGACTGAAGAAAATGTGAGAAGATCAACAAAGCAAAGATGTTTTCCTGTAAGACTGCAAGATTATGATCTAGTCCAGGACGACAAAGTTAATGACGATGGTGACTTCATCCATTTTGCACTCATGTCCGAATCTGATCCCGCTAAAATAGAGGAGACTTTGAATGATCCAAAATGTATTTGTGCTATGAAGGAGGAGCGAAAATCGATTGAGAAGAACAAAACTTGGGAGCTAGTTGATTAGCCTCAAGGAAAAAATTAATAGCTGTGAATCAGGTGTACAAGGACAAAGAAAATCCCAAATGAGAGTTTGTGAAGAACAAAGTTAGGTTGGTAGCTAAGGCATTTTTGTAAAAAGAGAAAATAGACTCTGAGGAAGTATTCACACCTGTAGTAAAAATTGAGACCATCCGATTGGTTATTGGGATTGAAAACAATAAAAATTGGATCATTTATCAAATGGAAGTCAAATTTGTGTCTTTGAATAGGCCGTTGGAGGAGGATGTACATGTGGAGCAACCCCTGGTTTCGTTGTAAAAAAACCAAGAATCAAAGTTCTAAATATTGAAGAAGGCTTTGTATGGTTTGAAACAAGCTCCAAGAGCTTAGAATAAAAGGATACATAGTTTCTTAAAAGAGATGGGCTTCAAGAAATGTGTATCCAAACATGGTGTGTATGTGAAGAAGGATGAAAATGAAGGAGTGATAATTATGTCTCTATGTGGATAACTTGTTAATTATAGGAAGCGATGAAAGGTGCATTTCTCAGTTCAAGGATGAGCTTATGAAGGAATTTGTGGTGATCGACCTTGGTTTTAGGATACACTTCCTTAACATTGACTTTTACAAGTCCAAGAAGGGAGTGCTCATGCACCAAAGGAGACATGCTCTTGGAATTTTGAAAAAATCTTAAATGGAACATTGTAACATTGTCATTACTCGCGCTAAACCAAGGTTGTAACTGTCAAACAATGAGCACGAGCAAGATGTTAATCCAACTCGGTATCGAAGAATGATTGGATCTTTACGGTACTTGTGTAATACGAGATCAAATTTGGCATTTAGTGTCAAAATTGTGAGTAGATTCATGTAGACACCGAAGGTGTTCACTTGGCAGCAAGAAAAAGGATTCTAATATTCATCAAAGGTTCTATTGGTTGCAGAATTTTGTTTCCCTTAACATACAAGAGCAGAAAGTGCAATTTACTCCGATATATTGATTCCAACTGGTGTTAACATAAAGATGACAAAATTTTTACAACTGATTACATCTTTATATTCGGAGAAACACCAATCTCATGGTGTTCGAAGAATGAACTGGTAGAGGCACTCTCTTCTTGTGAGACCTAGTATATTGCAGCGTCATTGTGTGTGTGTCAACCCGTATCTTTGATGATTCTATTGAAAGAGTTATGCAGTGAAGAGGGTGGGGCTATAATGCTCATGGTTGACAATGTTTTCGCTATAAATCTTGATAAGAATCCTATTGCATATGGGAGAAACAAACATATTGAGATGATATTTAACTACTTGAGATAACTTGTTAGTAAAGAAAGATTGAGGTTGGGATATTGTAGAAGTGAAGACGAATTGACCTATTTGTCAACCAAAGGAGTGTCGATTGACGTATTCAAGAGATTGAAGAAGCATATGGGTGTGGATGACTTGGAGCACATGAATTAAGGTGGTGTGTTAAGTGAAAAGTGTAATTCATGTGCTTGTAACCGGTTACTGCGGGGCTGTAACCAGTTACACCCCTTTTAGAAAAAGAATCATAATGTTACTGTAATCGATTACAATTTATCAGTAATCGGTTACACTAGAAATAGAAGCGTTCAGTAACCGGTTAGACTCTGTCTGTAATTGGTTACACCTATAGGTTTTCTTGTTTTTGTTTGTTACTTGTACCTCACTTAACGTAATTGTATATACACTACAACAAATAACGTTTTTCATGACGAGACTTTCACCTCGGACAATAGAAAATCGAGGTATAAAGCCAATGCACGCTATTTTTTATTATTTAAAGAAATAAAAAATCATACATTCCCTCGTTTTTTCATAACATCGAGGTGAAAAAACAACTCAGTACAAGTTTTGATTCCTGGCTAATACAATTTATGATTTTATTTGTTTATAAGTGTAAACAAAATGTTCTAACCCTTTGGTTTTCTATTTAACCAAAGGATTAGAACATAAGAGCAAATGTATCAGCGGAGATATTTAGTAATAAGAGCAAAGGTTTGTTGTAAACAATTTATTATAATATTATGTGTAAACAATGTAATTTCAAGAAAGAAAAAAGAATTATTCACTTTCATTTTCGTCATCACCGATGTGATAGTTAAAAGGGGAAGATAAAAAAATACTTGTTAAACAAATTTTACCTAAGATTTTTATGCCCTTGCAATCTAAGTGTGTTTCTTCACCATCCTTAAACAAATCTTTGTTGTCCATTTAACGAGTATCAACGGTCAAGACACTGTCATTGGTGATCCTCTTGAAACCTAAAATCCTAATTATAAAAGCATTCTGAATATTAGTGAATCCACAAGAAACTCAAACTTTGTGAAACCCTCTATGTTTAATCAGAGCACTGTATCAATATGATAGATTGCAAGATCAGAAAAAAAAAATTAGGTTTTTAATATGTGATTGGTAAGAGTATTGTATTTACTTTGCAAGTGATGAATTACAAGTGCAGAAAATTATTTGGGGTTCAAGGTGTGTGTTCTTATATAATCATATAACTAGATATTTACTTTTTTTATCTAACTTTTTTTTTTGTTTTATATCAGAAACAAATGAATGCAAAACTCATAGAGAATATATTGCATTCAACATTTGATCTTCCCCAAAATCAATGAAACGAGGATCTCCAACAGTTGTTTTTTCTAAGAGATCCAACATTTGTCCTTAACCGACAACGACGACGATGAAGAACAATATTTATACTTTAATATTTTATATAAATAATATATGAATTAATTTATTAATATTCTGTGTAAAAAATATAATGAGTATATATATATATATATATATATATAATATATATATATATATAATATATATATATATATATATATATATATATATATTATCGGTTTTTTTAAAAACTGAAAGATATATGGTATTAGTTTAAAAATATATAAAAATATTAATGAGTATCTCAATAATAAAGAGATCCCCATTCTCAACAATTACTCTCTGTCATTATTTCCCTCTCTCACTCTCCATATTAAAAATCACCATTCTTTTTATTCCTTGTTCCAACAGAGATTATAGAACTTTTTAAGCATTCCTTTATCCATCTCCTTAATTCCATCACCAACTCTAGAAACTTCCAATCCATCGAATTATATATTTTCTCAAAGTTTATTTTAAACTACAACACTTCTTTTTCTTTTTCCTTGTCTCGTCTACAATTTCATTTGCAATTAATATCAGATCGAAAATTTTCCTTTCTAAAATAGATGCCAATTGTGTTTTCAATATCATGGCACCAATCACTTTTTTATTATATTAGCCAGAATTTTTGAAATTACTTTACATATGCATCCTATCTCAGGCATGCATATAAACGCTAGGTGACCCAAATTGTCGAATGTGAAACTTGGTTTTTCTAAATCAATTGTAACATAAAAACGGAATTTTTAAGTTTGTTATAATTAAAATCAGCTTACAAACATAAACACGATGTTGGTTTTGCAAGATGGTAAGAACAGGAACTTATAGTTTCATCAATATGTGGCATTTTTTAATTTTAATAAAAATAAAACATCACACTTAGTTTTAAACCAATCTTATAAATAATTTATTTTTCACATTTACATCGTAGGCTACTTATGCAACTAAATCATGTCTAAAACGTCTAATTTAAAGAAAAATGTTTAATTAGTATACAAATAGGCACTAGCAATTATAATAAATAATTATTTTAGCCCAGAAATTAAATAAAATATACAATATATGAGTTTAAGGTCTACAACATTACAGGCGTAACCAATTGACATAATATAGCTATTGTAAATTTTGTTTGACTAATATAAAGGGGTGTAATCGGTTACACTAATATGTCAATCGATTACATGCACATGAATTATCTTATTCTCTTAAAGCACCACGTAAATTCATGTGCACTAAGTCTTCCCTGCCCATTAACTTCTTCAATCTCTTGAACACTTCAATTATGACTCATTTGATTAGCAAATTGGCCACTTGGTCTTCACTTCTACAATACCCTAGTCTCAACCTTCCTCACTGACAAATTCTCTCAAGTAGTGAAACCTCATCTCAATATGCTTACTCATCCCGTGTGCAATGAGGTTCTTAACAACGTGTAAAGTAGAAACATTATCAACCATGAGCATTACAATGCCACCCTCTTCGTTGCCCAACTCCTTCAATAGATTATTCAACCATACGACTTGACACACACACAACAAAGTTGCAATGTACTAGACCTCACAAGAAGAGGGTGCCACAACCAGTTCCTTCTTCGAACACCAAGAGATTGATGTTCCTCCGAACATAAAGATGTATCCAGTTGTAGATTTTCAATAATCTTTATATACGCACCAGATGGAATCGATATATCCGGGTATATTTCACTTTTTGCCATTTTCCATTGCAGGAAACAAAATTCTGCAACCAATAAAACCTTTGACATATCGTAGAATCCTCTTGACTGCTGTCAAGTGAGACACCTTCAGTCTCTCCATGAATCTGCTCACAATACTGATATTAAACATCAAATTTGACCGCATATTGCACAAGTAGCGCAAGGATCCAATTAGCCTCTATTAATGAGTTAGATTAACATCTTGCCCATCCTCATTTTTCGACAACTGCAGCCTTGGTTTAGTTGGAGTAATGGCAGCATTACAATGCTCTATTTCAAACTTCTTCAAAATCTCAATCGCATACCTTCTTTGGTGCATGAGCAATCCCTTTTTGGACTTATGAAACTCAGTCCCACGAAAGTATGTCATGAGTCCAATGTCGGTCATCACAAACTCTTTCATAAGCTCATCCTTGAACTTAAAAATGCATCCTTCATCATTGTCCATAATTAACTAATTGTCTACGTAGAGACAAAGAATTATCAACCCTTCATTTTCACCCTTCTTAACATATACACCATGTTAGGATACACATTTGATGCATCAAATCTCCTTTGAGCAACCATTCATCCTCTTGTTCAAATCTCTTTGAACTTGTTTCAAATCGTACAACACTTTCTTCAATTTTTAGAACTTTGACTCTTGGTTTTTCACAACAAAACCAGGGGATGTTCTACATAAACCTCTTCTTCAAGTGGTTAGTTCAAAAAAACCGATTTGACGTCCATTTGATAAATGGACCAATTGTTATTGTTTGCAATCCTAACAACCAATCAGATGGTTTCAATTCTAGCCACTGGTGCAAATACCTCTTCAAAGTATATGCCTCATCTTTGCAAGAATCCCTTTGCAACTAATTGAGCCTTGTGCTTGATTGTTTCACCCTTGGGATTTTCCTTCACTTTGTACACCCATCTTACAACAATTGGCTTCTTTCCTTCCGGTGGATCAACTAGCTCCCAAGTTTTGTTCTTCTCAATTGATTCCATCTCCTCCTTCATATCACAAATCCATTTTGGATCACTCACAAATTTCACCTTGCTGAATTTTACCTTATGTTGCTTTGCTTAGACACATTCTTCACAAATTTCAGCCGGTATGTTGATCAATGGCAGCCCCGTCACCATTCCATTCTTTTACAAGACACTGAGGTCTTGGAAATTAAGATGCTCAAGCCTATAATTCCATATCCACTCTTATTAACTAGTCGGTGTAGCAAGACATCTATGTTCCATAACCTTCAACTCAACTTTGAAAATTCTATTGGGAGCCATAGGAACCTTTGGGATCAAATACTTGTTTGTATCCATAACACGTAACACCTTGTTCTCCATATGAATATTGTAACCCTTCTCAAGCAATTGTACAATACTTAAAATATTACACTTGATTTTGAGAATATACAACACATCCTTTACCAAACCGTGTCTATCATCCCTTCTCTCGATTGATACATCACAAATCCCTTCCGCCGCTAGAGTAGTATCATCCGCCAACTTAATCTTGTTCTTCATGGCACGATTGATTATAACAAACCAATATTTCCTCCCCGACATATGCGTTGAATATTCAAAGTCCAAATACCATTGATCTTTGCATTGCACTGCTTCTTTCAAAGTCACTGTGGCGTTTTCTTCAGTATATAATCGGTTGGCCTAAAAGTGCAACCAATTTCACATTAGTTCGCAATGTTTTTCAAACTGCTATTGCTGCTATCTTGCAACTTGTTACTACTGTTCTCCTTATGTGATCATAACCAATAGTGTGTTCTCATCATCAAACTCTTGTCTTGAAACTCTAGCTTAAACTTCTTGAGGTTCTTTCTTATTTGCATTGCACTCTCTTGCAAAATGATCTAGATTTTTACAATTATATCACTACACATTGCTCTTGTCAACCATCCTTCTTCCTCATCTACCTCTTAGATTATCTCATCTAGAGTTGTTTGATCCAACAACCCTTTTCCACTATTTTAGCCCTTTTGGAATGCTGAATTCTTGGAATTTTTGGGCTCTCTTCCAACAATATTCTGAAAGTTCCCTCTACCTTTGTTCATGGACCACTTTACCTTCATCTTCTTGTCTCTTTCATTGAAATGGGCTTGCAAAGCGATCTCTACCTTTTTCTTATCAACATTCCTTTCCTCCATTCTCTGCTCATGCACTTCAAGAGAGCTTTGCAACTCCTCTTTTCTCATCGACCCAAGATCCTTCGATTCCTCAATCGCAGCCACCACATTATAAAATCCCGACTTCAAAGAATGCAAGATTTTTGCGACGACATATTACACCGTGATTTTTTATCCATACGCCTTTACTTGGTTCACCAACAATGTAATTCTCGTTGTAAAATTGTTGATGGTCTCTTTATCCTCCATTTGAATCAACTCAAGCTATCATTTGTGAGTTTGAAACCTCACAATCTTCATCTTGTCAGCCCCTGCATAAGCCCTTTCCAAGATTTACGACGCTTGCTTCGATGGTTCACAATTACCAAATTTCTCAAAATTATCTAACATCAACATATTGATTGATAAAAAAAAATAGCACCTTATAATCTTTCTTCTTCTCTTGCTTATGCTTATACTATTATGCATTTGTTGCACCTCCTACAAGTATAGTTACTCCATTCTTGATCACTTCAATAACATCTTGATAGACAAACATCACCTTCATTTGTTTGCACCATTTTTCTTAGTTTTTGGCATCAAGGATAGGTATATTTGCAGGAATTCATTCATTGTTGACAGAAGTCATGTTTGCACACTAGGTGTTTGATGGATCGGGTCGGGCTTTTGGTTCCAAATTTTGGAACTTGAAACCATAAGGTTGGTGAATAATTGAGTGTGGAGAGAGAGAGAGAGAGAGAGAGAGAGAGTAATTAAGAGTTAAAATATGTGAATTCATTTATTCAAATGATACTCAAAGGGTATATATACAACAATACAAGATGAGGTATAATTAACAAACAAATAAAACTAGAAACTCTCAAGTGTAACCAATTGACATATTGTGTTAACCAGTTACACTTAGCTATTGAGTGAGTTTTTAACTAAAATACTACTGGTGTAACCGGTTGACATATTATGTCAACCAGTTGTTTTAGCTACTATAAGTTTTGTTTGACAAATATAAAGGGGTGTAACCGGTTACACTAATATTTCAAGCGGTTACATGCACGCGAATCAATTTTTTCTCTTAACAAGAAATACCTAAATTGATAGTGGAAAGTTTTAAGTAGCAACTTTGAAATAGACAGAGAGACGAAGACGAGTAACGAGTACTCGTTGGCTTGTGAATCTGTCTTAATTGGTAATCGTGATGACTCGGTATTCTTCAAAAGTGGAAAAGAGTAAATTGCATATAGTATCGGTGTATTGGGAATCATAGGTCATATGTAGGATTCTCATTATTCCAAAATGAGTCTTGAGACATCTATTCATATTTTGACTACATATCAATTAACTAAAAAATAATAAACAATTAAGTATCCACATCGAAATTTAATAAATCTTATTATACAATTTGATAAATCAATTAAGCATTCATATTAATAAATAGATGATAAAATTAATTTAAATATATAATCTTACATAATATTATTGAATCTTTTATTAAATAAAATATTTAATAAAATATTTCAACAATCTTCCACTAGAGTTGTATATCTTAATAATTCCAATTGGTTCAATTAATGTCTTTAGCGAGATCAAAATCGAAAGTTCCTTAGATGCAAACAAAAGTATTCTCACATAACAAAAAAATATTATGTTATAACAATAAAGAATTATAAAATTTATCTTTTTAGAAATTCAAATATAACCAAGTTTGTTTCAAAAACAAAAACTAAAGTATATAACATAAAACAAAAAGGGAGGTAAGACTCAAATTAATCTAAGACAATCATAAAACTAAGACCCGTGTGAGAAACATGTTTATGAAAACCTTAGGCGTTAAGCCTTTGGTTAGTAGATCATCTAACATAAATTCTGTCATATATGCTCTACGAAAATTTGTTTCTCATAGACTTTTTCTTTTATAACAAGATACTTGATATCAACAAATTTTAACTATGTAGCACTCATGTTTGTTGTTTAAGTAAAGTATATATGCACTATTGTCATAATAAATCTTTAAAGGTGTGTGGATGTTCCCAATGACGTGTAGTCCCATGAAATATTTTTACAATCATATTGCATGATTTAATGCTTCAAATCAATCCATAAACTCTGGTTCCACAGTGGAGGGAGCTTATAAAGTCTGTTTCAGAGACTTTCAGAAGATGACTTTGTTGGACAAGTGACTTCAAGCACAAGACAGGGGGGGGGGGGTGAATTGTGGTATTTAAAATTCTTGATTAATTATAAATCTTTCTCGATTAAGATCGTATTAGTAATTTTAAGTGAGTAATTTGCAGCGGAGATAAAGTACTGAAAGTAAACTGCTGTTAGCTCATATTTTCGACGCCCATTAAGAATTACCAAAATTGGAAATCATATGTACAGCTACTTTTCGACCAGGAAGTGGTATTCGACCAGCTGAAGGTGATTCGACTGGGCAAGGTTAATAAGGATCGGCATACATTTGAGATTCCAGAAAAGGGTCTCTTAAAGACGGTTGGAAATGGTTTTTGATCAAAGATTCAAAATTCAAATAAGGGAGGGAACTTCGTCCTCATCAGAAACCGTTAAGATCACACGTGGAGCATAGTGGATGAAAGCGCACATGCAAGGCGCTGTGTCTCGACGTGATTGAAGAACCATTAGAAACAGTTATCTCGATTTAGTATAAATATATGGTCTTAGTGTTAGAAAAGGTGTGTGTCAAAGTATGTACAAAAATCTGTAAATTTACCAAGTACTCGTGTGAAGAAGAATCGTAAATCACATAATGTATGTTTGTTTACACCATTGTTAGTTACTTCAAAGCAATACAAATACTTTCAACATTTACTTTAGTCTTAAGATTTCCTTACTTTCAACATTTACTTCGTCATTTACAAGTCCTTTACATTTTCTCTCGTTCATATCACCCTTTTTTATTAGTTTTCAAACTCTAATTTTACGCTTATGATTGGAGCATTCGTTACTACCAAGATTCATTTTCAAAACGGTTAGCACATGTCCTAGGATCAATCTGATTGATCCTGTAAGTAACCAAATTTAGAAATTTAGAAATTTAGAAGATCAGCGGTTATTTACCGATTTTAAAGGTAAATAAATTGGCACGCCCAGTGGGACTAGTGCTAATGTTACGTATCATGCGTAATTCTGGTTGTTAAGTTTTTTTGGGAAAAGATTCGTTGTATGTTATTAAGAAGTGGTAAAATAGCCATAAACAACAAACAACGAACAGGGAAAGAGTCCCATACTAGGATGGCGAATGTGAATGCGCCAGATAACCAAAATTCTCAAAATCCATCAACCAGTAACATAACGCCCCCTTCTTCTTCGATAGGGGCAAATACGACCACATCGCATGTGTCCGAAGTAGTTCTGACTATGGTGAGTTCGATGCCTACGTATTTGATCTCCCATACTGAACCAATTTTAACCTACATTGGGCCTATGGGACCTCCTCATACTTCCCCACCAATTAGAGATATTCCAAATAGGCCGTTGGTACCCCCTGGTTTCTCAATACGATTTGGTAGTCGAGAACAACCGTATGAAATGCCAACTTCAGTGATGGCCAATTTACAGAACACTGGTTCTACTTTTTCAGAACTGGTGGTTAACGTAAATTCTCTAGTGCAAGGGTCTGGGATTAACATGGGTCGAACTAACCAATCTTCAGGTTTGAGACACCTAACGCAACTACCTACTCTTACCAATAACTCTGCAGCAGAATGGAGGAAACAGATGGACGAAAGCAATCATGAAATGGTTCAAATGTTGACTCAGACTTTGACCACTATGTTGAATCCTCTGATTCAAAATACAACTCAGTCTAATCAATAGACGACAACACATGTGGCTTGAATCTGAGTTCCTTGGTGTACCTCAGCACCAACGACCTCCTCTTAGAGATTGGGTAAGAGAGGATCAAGAGGTCACTCTTGAAGAAGACCTCACCATTAACCGGATCCCACAAAACCAAGGGGGAGTAGCAGTACCCCCTAGGATCGAACCACAAATACCCAGGGAACCAAGGATATTAATGGTGAATAGAAACCAAAATGATGATGATATTATACGGCAAGTTCGACATGACGATGTGGCAGAAGATAATAATCTAGCAGTTATAGTCGAAAGAATTATGGTTCTAAATGGGATAAATTTCGGCCTTAGAAGGCCAAATTATACGTCACCTTTGTCAGAGTATATCTTACAGGCAGAAGCACCACCTAGAACCAAAATCCCCAAATTTACCAAGTTTGCTGGGATACCACTGAGTCCACTATTGAGCACGTGGCGAGATATTTAATTGAGGCTGGAGATATGTCAAATAATGAGAGCCTTAGGATAATTTTTTTCCAAGTTCTCTCACAAAGAATGCTTTCACATGGTTCACAACCTTGCCCCAAAGTTCGATCCACACTTGGAACCAACTGGAAAGAATGTTCCATGAACAGTTTTACATGGGGCAAACGAAGATAAGTTTGAAGGAGTTGGCTAGTATCAAGCGAAAGTTCACTGAGCCAATTGATGACTATCTAAATAGGTTTCAATTGCTCAAAGCTAGGTGTTTTACGCAAATATCAGAGCATGAACTGGTCGAAATGGCCGATGGGGGCCTTGACTATTCGATTAGAAAGAAATTAGATACTCACTACCTAAGGGATATGGTCCAATTGGCTGACAGGGTTAGATAGTTAGAATGTTTGAAGGAAGAAAAGGCTAGGGAAAATAAAGGTAAAAGGGTAGCCTATGTCGATTTCAGGAATGATGACAAAAGTGCATGTCATGGACTTTCAGACTTCGACGACAATGAGATCGACCTTGCTGAATTGACGCAAGGGCCACCATATGCGTGCAAAGTTTTAGCACCTTCGAATGGGAAAAATCCTGTCGAACCTGAAAAGAATGACAAATTTCCAAAGAAAACTTATACGTTCGACGTTATAAAATGTGACAAATTTTTTGACTTATTAGTCAAAGATGGTCAAATGATAGTACCTCCGGATGCTAAAGTACCCCCTTTAGAGATAAGAAAGAAAAGAGGGTTTTGCAAATACCATGGTTTTTTGGGTCATAAAATGTCTAAATGTTTTCTTTTCAGGGATCTTGTGCAAAATGCCATCCAGGAAGGAAGACTCAAGTTCGGAGACAAAACATGGAGCCAGATGAAGATCGACTCTGATCCTCTACAGGTAGCTGAGGCCCATTACACTGAACCAGTAGAAGTGAACCTTATTGAAGTCGCTGATGATTTCAACATGACTGAAGTCACTGAGGACTTCGTCAATAGACCTGTTATGGTCAGGGTTCATGAGTACTTCGAGCAAATGCCTCTTGATGATTTTACTCAAAAGGCTGCAGGAGATATCACCTACAAAAATGCTGAAGCCTCTGATGCTGAAGACACTGAAAGTTCAAAGTTAATGATGATCACTAAAGAAACCGCTAATGATTTTGTTCAGATGGATAAGGCCACTGAGGGCCTTCAAAAACAATTCCAAAGGTTGGATATTACTGAGGATATCCACATGGAGGTCAATATGGTTGAGTTATCTCAAGAAACCTCTATGGAAGTCGATGATGAATGTCGACAGGAGGAGTCTAACAAATTCTCCTTCCCTCACGAGGAAGAAACACTGTCTGACTTCCTCTGGAGGTGTCAGAAAAAGAAGTCGGAAGTCATGTTGTGCCCTAGGTGCAGTGTTGTATTCGACAAGAAGGAAGCTCAAAATCTTGAAGGGGTTAGGAGATTAAACCACTAAGATGGTCATAAAGCCATCCAAAATCATCAAGTGGGTAAGCCCGGAAGGGCTTTCGGTCCCAGAAGATATCCTGATCCAAGACGCCCCATGGTGAAGCTGAGTGAAACCAAGCATGGCGAAATTTCCAATCCATTTCCTTCAAGCCTAGTGTTGAAGGGTCAAATGGAAAGTGGGTTAAGCAAACTGATGGCAAGAAACACGGTCATGGAAAATGGCAAAACTTATAGGTTGAAAGAGGTTTTTCATTGGCTTACCGCAAGGAATTTCGGACTGACAAAAGAACCTCACATGTGTCTGAGAACTATAAGGGGAAAACCCTTATGGCCAGATCTTAGTGGAGAAGAGAACCAAGAAGGAGAATAGCCTAGAGAGAAGTTGGTGAGAGGGATCAAGATGAGTCGAGTACCAATGTGGTTGTGAAGAAAAGGTAAGACTCAAACTTCATCAAAATAAATCCCAATATTCCAGTTAAAGCGGCCAGTGAAAAATATAATCAGGTGGCCGCCGAAGATGAAATGTTGACTGACAACTTCGACTCAGGGTCAGAAGCCTCCTTAGACATCTTAGTCGGGGTAGTATCCGTGATGCCGAGGGAATTCGATCATATAATTAAAGTCGAAGACAACGACAATATCACAGAGAGAGAGAGAGAGAGAGAGAGAGAGAGAGAGATGGTTGCATACAAGCCAGTGTGTTACTATGTGATGAATAATGGCTGTGTTGAAGAGCAAAATGCCTTTTTCGAGAGGCCCAACAAAGCCATGAAGAGCTACCTGAAACCCCTCTTAATCACTGGAAAAGTCGAAGACGTCCCCGTTAATAAAATATTGGTGGATTGTGGAGCGACTGTGAACTTGATGCCTCACCGCATGCTGAGGAAAATTGGTAAATATGATACTGATGCCAAACCTCATAATATGGTGCTAACCAACTATGAAGGTAAAGTGGGTTCCACCATGGGGGCTATCCAAGTCGAATTAACTGTAGGGACAGTCACTAGGTCCACAATGTTTATGCTTGTGGAAACAAAAGCTAACTACAATCTGTTTCTTGGAAGAGAGTGGATACATGGGGTCGGAGTTGTCCTGTCTTTAATGCACCAGAGAATTTCAGATATTTGGGAGTGTCTGGAATCGACCCCACAGGATGGGGAAGTAAATTCAGTAATGATGATTGAGTTTACATCACTAAAGAGGATTTTGGCTTACATAGCCGAGAGCAAACAACAATTGGCCTTAGAGGCCGAAATAAAAAATATGGTTGTCAAAGCCAGTGAAGTTTCTCAATCGATAGGTCTTGGGAAGGACTTTGACTCAATGCCACCTGATAAAGGTCAGAATGAAGAGCAATACCAGAGGCTCAATTCGATCTATGACGATGAGCCTTTGGGTTTTGAGAAGGATCTGCTAGCAACAAACATTAAAATGTTGGCTCAGGATCCCCTTGAAAAAGTAGATTTGCGAGAGGGAGTGATAAAAAGGCCAACTTACATCAGTGCCAACATTCATCCTCAACTCAAGATCGAAGTGGTCCAGTTGCTGAGAGAGTTTAAGGATTGTTTCGCATGGGACTATGATGAAATGCCTAGTTTAAGCAGAGAGCTAGTCGAATTGAAACTGTCGATCAAACCTGGAAAGAAGCTTGTGAAGCAGAACCCCAGACGATTTGCTCCAGCAATACTTTCGAAGATTAAAGAGGAAGTCGAAAGGCTTCTCCGCTGTAATTTCATTCGCACGGCCAGGTATGTCGAGTGGTTACCTAATATTGTGCCAGTTGTAAAGAAGAATGGTACTTTAAGGGTTTGCATAGATTTTAGAGATTTAAATACTGCAACCCCAAAGGATGAATATTTGATGCCAGTGGCAGAAATGCTAGTCGATTCTGCTGCAAGATATGAATATTTAAGCATGCTTGACGGGTATTCTGGGTATAATCAAATATTTATTGCTGAAGAAGATGTCCCTAAAACAACATTTTGATGCTCCGGAGCCTTAGGCACCTACGAATGGGTGATGATGCATTTTGGTTTGAAAAATGATGGGGCAACCTACCAAAGAGTGATGAATTCGATCTTCCACGATTTCATAGAAACTTTTATGCAAATATATATATATATATATATATATATATATATATATATATATTATATATATATATATATATATATATATATATATATATATGATATTGTCATTAAGCCTATTTCATGGAAGAGTCACGTAGACCATCTTCGAATATCTTTCGAGAGGATGAGAAAACATAGTCTAAAAATGAATCCTTTAAAATGCGCTTTTTGTGTGTAGGATGGGGATTTCTTAGGTTTTGTGGTCCACAAAAAGGGGATCAAAATAAACTAGAATAAGACCAAATCCATCATGGAAGCGAAAGTGCCATCGACGAAGATATGTTTGCAGTCATTGCTAGGCAAGATCAATTTCCTAAGGAGATTCATCTCAAACCTTAGTGGAAAGACGCAGGCTTTTTCACCATTGCTTCGCCTCAACAAGGAAAAGTTCGAGTGGGGGTAGGCTCAACAAGAAGTATTGATAAGATTAAAGCATACTTGAGTCATCCACCAATCTTGACACCACCTTGTAGAAATAAAAGTATGAGATTGTATATATCTGCATCTGACAAGACTTTAGGAAGCATGTTAGCCCAAGAGGATGATAATGGTGTCGAAAGAGTCATTTACTACCTCAGTAGAGTCTTAAATGATGCGGAAACTAGGTATAACATGGTCGAAAAATTATGTTTATGCCTATATTTCTCTTGTACAAAATTGAAACATTATATCAAACCTGATGACGTTTATGTTTCATCTCATTATGACATTATTAAATATATGTTATCTAAACCAATTTTGCATAGTCGAATTGGGAAATGGGCATTAGCATTGATTGAATTTTATTTAACATACATGCCATTAAGAGCTGTTAAAGGACAAGTGGTAGCAAACTTTATAGTCGACCACTCCATAGATGCAAACACACTGAACTATCTCGAATTAAGACCTTGGAAATTATACTTCGATGGATCTAGTCATAAGGATGGTACAGGTGTCGGGGTTGTAATTACTTCTCCTAATAAAATTCTAACAAAATTCCAATACAAAGTAGAAGGTACCTTCTCGAACAATGAGGCTGAATACGAAGCCCTAATAGCAGGACTTGAAATGTTATTGGAATTGGGGGCAACTCGAGTCGAAATAATGGGTGATTCAGAGTTGGTCATAAAGCAGATCACAAAGGAATATATATGTGTTAAGGAGAATATAATCATTTACTTCATAATTTCCAGTAGACTGCTAAAAAGATTTGAAATGGTTTCTATTCGACAGATACCTCGACTAGAAAATCAAGTAGCTAACAATTTGGCTCAGATTGCGTTCGGGTATAAAATTTCAAAAGAGAATTTGCATAAAGTCATAGGAAAGGTTGTGGCAACCAGATTAATACCCCTAGACTTAGAAAAGACAAAGCTAGGATATGCTGATGAAGAGAATTTTGAAATATTGGCAGTAGACAATTTGATGGATGAAGATTGGAGGAAGACAATAATGGTGTATCTGCGGAATCCAGCAGCGTCTACTGATCGAAAAACCAGGTATCGAGCATTGAGTTGTGTTCTTTTGGGTATAATGTTGTTTAAAAATCTCCTAAGGGAATTTTGCTTAAGTGCCTCAGTAAGTCGAAGGCGGACCTAGCCCTTTCGACTGTACATAGTGGAGCGTGTGGAGCACACCAAGTCGGTCATAAGATGAAATGACTTTTATTTCGCCAAGGGATGTATTGGCCTACCATGTTGAAAGACTGTGTTGAATTTGTAAAGGGTTTCCAAGAATGTCAGATGCATGTAGGCATATAGCACGTCCCTGCAAGTGAATTACATTCTATCATTAAGTGTTGACCATTTAGGGGTTGGGCTTTAAATTTGATTGGGAAAATTCGACCTCCATCATCTAAAAATCAAAGATATATATTGGTGGGAGTTGATTATTTTACAAAGGGGATTGAAGTTATACCCTTACCAAATGCGAACCAAGAGGATGTGATCGAATTTATCCAAAAGCACATTATTTATAGATTTGGAATCCCAGATACGGTTATAACGGATCAAGGGTCAGTATTTACTGGTCGAAAAATGAAAGAATTTTCCAAAGAAATGGGCTTTAAATTGTTAACTTCGACGCCTTATTATGCTCAAGCCAATGGACAAGTCGAAGCTTCCAATAAAGTGATCATTGGTTTGATTAAAAAGCATGTAGGGAAGAAGCCTAGGAATTGGCATAAAACTTTGGACCAGATTTTATGGGCATGTCGCACCTCTCCCAAAGAGGCCACTAAGTCGACCCCTTTTCGGTTAACCTTTGGCCATGATGATGTTCTACCAGTAGAAATTCACCTAAAATCCATAAGGATTTAAAGACACCATGAACTTCCAACAGAGTCATATTGGAGTATGATGTTGGATGAATTGGTTGACTTAGATGGAGAAAGGTTAAATGCCTTAGAGTTGCTAAAACGGAAAAAGAAGAGAATAGAAATCTCTTATAATAAGAAGGTAAAAGTCAAAAAAATTGCGCCTGAAGACTTGGTCTGGAAAGTAATCCTTCCAATGGATCGAAAGGATAGAGTCTTGGGGAAGTGGTCCCCAAAGTGGGAAAGCCTTTTTCAGATTTTACAGGTATTCTCTAATGGTGAGAAGCTCTAGACGTTTTCCGCACAAAGATCTCTTCGATCGTAGGAGTTTGACGTCAGACTCAAGTTGTCGAGCCTTTTCAATAAATTCCATGCCGAATGATAGCTCTTGAGCCATTAAAGCTTCATCAAACTCCAAGAGTTGTTTTTTGCTTCTTTCGGCTTCAGAGATCTTCGCATTCCACCTTCTACCTTTTCCTTGTTCTTCTATTTAGTCTGCTCCAATTCCATTGCCTTATTGGTAGATTCGGTGGCAGCATCCCAGGCAGTAGCCTTAGAACCAGACTTCTTCTCAATTTCCCATGTGAGTTGAGGTAACAACTTATGATCCGCAACAACTTAGTCGGTCATAGTTCCTATTTCCAAGATAATGTTCACCACTTCAAGATAAGCTTCTAACAGGTCGAATTGGATGAGAAGAGCCTTTAGAGTCAAAGGGGCTGAGGGATCAGCCAGCAGCAGCAAAAACAGGTCGCCTTTGAAGGCTTTGTCTTTGATCTTAGAAACAACTTCGCCTGCAGGAGTGCTCGAAGGTTTATCTTCATACACCGAAGTACTAAGGCTTTTATTAGAGGAACTTTTCCTGCAGTTTAGCATAGCCTTCAAATACTCAAGGGGTTGGCTTCGTTTTAGCATAGCCAATTTTTCTGCAGAAAGACCCCCGGTACTACTCGTCGTAACTCCGGCCGTTGGAACATCGGCCATGGTGGGAGTGACAAGAGTTTGAGTTCGAGCTTGCTCTTCGCCTGCATTAGCTTCTCCCCCTTCAAATCCTCCGTCATCATCAGGGATTGTGATGGGGTTGCCTTTGTTCTCCTCCTCCACAACCATATTCTTGACATCGCCACCTTCTCCCTGAGGATTGTTCGCTCCTTCAGCTATATTAAAATCAGCCCCGGGGGTTTTCTCGTCTTCTTCTAATTCATCTACAGCCATGGGTTCTGGATCGCCTCCAGCTCCACCTTCTTCGCTTGAATCAGTTTCGTGATCGGAGTTGCTGGTTTGAGAATGTTGAGTGGAAGTCTTCGGTGGTGAAGCGTCGAGGTCACAAAGGGGAGGTTGGTTAATCTCACTTATAGACCCTTTTTCAGATGATGGTCGATAAGTAGGTTCGCTAGCACTATTTAAAACATCTGGTGCGGAGGCAGGCGCAGAGGAGGTAGTATTCTTGATTCGAACGATAGTGCTTACACCATCCTGAAATCAATACGATCGAAAATTATAAATGGCGAAAGATGGTAAACAAGTTATGTAAGGGAGAAAGAACTTTTTTATACCTTGTCACCTTCGACCCCAGGGCTGATTTTTCGCTCTCACTTTGGGCCGTCGCTATCTTCGCCATCTCTTCAGGAGTAGGCTCTTGGATAACGAGTGCAGCAGGTCTTTTCCTTGGAATTTTAACTGGAGGATGGTCCAAAGCATCAGTAGCCTTTGGCTGTGGCTTCCTCTTCCTAGAAGTTAGGTCGAGAACCAGCGATAAATCCTCTTCGTCAGATTCTATAATGACGGGAATGTCAGCGGGCTTTTGGATTTTTAAGGGACTTACTGGAGGTTTTCGAGCAGCCTGAGTTAAGAATGGGAATATTAGTATCATCAATATACAACAAAGACAAAGGAAACAAGAAAACAAGAAGGTACCTTTGCAGGCTTGCTGCTTCCTTCAGCCTTTGACTCGACTGGTCTCTTGGTGGTGGGTTTTTTAGGTGGAATCTTGATAGCTAAATGAGAACAACATAAAACAGTTAGTGTTAGCTAAGAGTAAATAACTTTTAAAGGGAATGTACTACGAGGGAAACCTCCTGTGTCACACCTTCATATATGTCTGATTCGATTCAGACATCTTCGATCCCTATATGAAGATTCCCTTTGAAACTGCCTAGAGTATGCTTAGTCACAACCACCCGCTGAGCTTTTTTATGAGATTGTTTCGAAGTATTTTAATGGAATCCCCACAAATAAACCAATCTGGAAATGGAGGGGCAAGGGCCACTCCGAAGTCAGCATTAGGCAGTGGAGGAAACTTTGGGGGAAACATTTCAAGAGCCATTTCATAGCGTTTCTCATGAGGAACGTATAAGGGAATCTTTAGGTTTTCCATTTTCTTTGAAAATTTCTCTTTAAGCATGACAACTGATTCGCGGATGGTTCGACTAAGATCATCAGGCCTATAGGAAGTTTCAAAGTAGGTTTGAAAAGCTTGAATTTCTCTTATAAGTGTATAAGTACCTTTTCTGGTATTTTCCTGAAGGGGAATTGCGATCCAAAACGCAGCGGAAATTAAAATTTTCTCCTTTAAAGATCCTTACGAATGGTCATGATCAGTGATAGAATATTTACCTCTTGTGACGATTGAAACCTTTGGTGCAGATCTCTTGTGACGATCAAAACCTTTGATGCAGATCCACAGAGCGATCACGAACGTTGAACGATGACAACGTCTCTACTCAGTCCACACGAACGGATTCCTTCAATCACAGTGCTAGCTGGTACGAATGAAGGCTTTGAGTGAGAGAGAGAGAGAGAGAGAGAGAGAGAGAGAGAGAGAAAACGAAAATAATTCAACCTCTATGAATGCTTCTGCACAAGGGTTCTATTTATAGAACCACTTGTGTGGGCTTCAAGCTAAAAAGCCCACTTAAGTGTATTTTGGCCCATATCTTATAATATGCCCAAAATCACTTAAGCTCATGGTACCTTACCATATTTCATATTCTACTTAAGTACACCGTACCTTTACGATGTTCTACAATTCACTTAAGGGCACCGTACCTTACGGTGTTCCTTAGTTACTCTATCTCTCATCAATCCGTCCTTTGTGTGTGACCCTGTAGGTTTTCGCGACATTGGCAATTATATTAAATCATGTATTTAACATAATAAACAGTGAGCGGTATCTAGCAACACATCACTGCTACCCAAGACACGAAAATGTCATGTGATCTGACAATTCCTTCTGTGATAATACTTATGTGTATAATTACCCTTTTGCCCTTATGTCTATATTGAACACAAGGCATAGACCGTGTCATCCTTGTCCAGTTCAATATTGGGCCCATAGACATTTATCCTGTTATACAGGATAAGCAAATTCCATCTAGGTCACTCATGTCCCTCAGCATGCTTCGTGGAGTACCCATCAACTGTCTTTATGGTTATCCAGTTACGGACAATGTTTGATCAACAATAAAGCACTCGACTCTACATCTAGGGTCCATAGTGGTTTCAGGTCGAAGAGTGGTATACACCATTATCACCATGAGAATAACTTATGACACTTTGCATAACTTTCTATATAGTATTCTCATAGCGGGTCAATCCGGTATAAATATTACTCCTAATATTCATACCTATGTTTAAGACTTGATAACTCTTTATCCATGATCCATGAGATGTGATCATCAGTCTACAAACATAATAGTCTTAATGCTTTAATGTTATCACACTTCACACTAAAGCTCGACTACGGATACTTTAAGAATAGTGTCCTTATGTTTAATGTGATCTCATGATTAAGTCATACTTGACACATTAAACAGACTAGCTATTCTAGGGACTTTATTAAACAAACGTAATAAAGAAAAAGCCTTTTATTATTAATAAATAATTCGATACAAGTACCAAAAGTATTGGCCTCTAGGGCTTACACCAACATTTCCTGCACAAGAAGAAAAGCTTTATCAAATAGTTGAATGAAAGAGGTGACATCACATAATTCTTCGACGTAGTACTTAGCCCACTATTTCCCAAACTCTCGAATGTAGAAGAAGTTGGGCTCGAAGTTGAATGGAGTAAGTTGGGTTCTACCAGTATGCCTGGCTATTTGTTTAAGAGCGGTAGCTTCGGAATGGACTGCATTATGGAGAATGAGACTACCCTTCTTGTCATACATGCATTTTGGGTGGACCTGAACTAACCCAAATTATCGAGCGACGAGGTTGGGTTAATAGGTTATCAAAGTAACCTGAACCTTCGAAGGGTTGAGTCGAAGGGTTAGAATCCTGAGGGTTAAAAAGGCTTCCCAAATCAGCAAAGATTTTGTCTTCTGTTTCTAGGATAGAGATGGGAAGGTCCTAGTAAACAACTTGGGACCGATTTTCCTGAAGGCGAATGGGGCCATGCTCTAAGTAAAGACATGACGCTTAGCAAACATCATGATATAACCTATGAAAGTCGATTGGAGGGCTTGTCCTTCATCATTTGGAGTCAGCTAAGCTAACCTAGGGCCTTTGACCCTTTTGTTCAGGATCTCCTCAACATCTTCATCGAAGAGGCCTTTGTTTGGCAGGCTAGCCTCGAAAGTGGCATTTAGCCAGAGCTGCAATAACCAAAAAGGGCCAAACAGGAGAAGGTTCCCTTTGTCCCCCAAATTCTTCGGTTGAGCTACTCCATCGCTCAGAGATTCATAAAGGCTCGCCAAGATCATCTCGCTTAGGCAGATATCGTGCCCCGCATGTAGTTGGTTCGCCAGAGTGAGATACTTATTGGCAACTTGTAGGGATTTCGAATAAAAAATGGAGTGTGATAACCACAAGGCTAAGAAGGCTATATGCTCCACGCCGGAGACAACGTCAGTATCCTTATCATGGTAATGAGCAATGTGTGTCGAGTACGCTGCTCTAGTGGTCGAAAAAGTGATGGTGTCCATATAGTCGATGTCGGGATCATAAGTGTGTCCAGTAGGCTTCAGCCTTGTGATAACGGCCATGTCGAAAAGAGTTGGTGTGGCCATACCACAAGGAAGGTGGAAGGTGTAATGTGTACTATCCCAGAAGTACAACGAGGAAATCAACATGGGAGTGTTATAATCTAAATTCAGTTTCGACGACATAATCAGGTCATATATTCCTATGTATTTCCAAGCCCGGGCTTTAACTTTCTCTACTTTAATTAACCAGTTTAGGTAATCAGTAGGGTCTTTAAAGGTGGGAGTAGCACGGAAGGCTTTGAAACCATTATTCATAAACCTCAGATATATAATATCCCTAGCCTTAGGGTTTTCAGTGGAGGGGGTTTCAATTCTAAGGTTTCTAGCTTGCCCTATGGGTTTACATTTGTGGTAAGAGGGGAAGAACTCTCTAAGCTTACTAGCATCAGAATCTAAATCGGCTAAGGGCCCAGATAATGCATAAGTCTTTTCAGAAATAGAAACAGGAATAAGTACCTGAGAGGCGTAAGTTCTGCGCTGTTCTTCTGTCTGGGGCTCTGGTATGTATTGTTGGTTGCCAACCGCGAGTGGAGCAGACAACGTGGCGAATGAAGGAAGTTCGGAGATCTTTTTTGGAGCTTTTGTCCTGTTGGCGGTGGTTTTGATAGAGACACCTCTTCCCTTGAGAGCTTTGCTTAAGGTTACCATTGTTAGAGTTTGAAGGAAATCTGGGTTTAGCTGAAGAATGTTTGAGGAAAGAAGAGCTAGACTGTTTGGAAATTCAGGAGGCGTGAGAAAAAGTGTGAAATGGGTAAGTTGGTGAATTTTATAGGCATTCTTGGAAGAAAGAGCATTTCAAATCAATATTAATGGTGGACTAGTTAGTAGGACACGTGTCTCCCTTGGCTAGTGTAATGGAGATGTCAATTAGTGTTGTAGCCCATGATTTCCTAGAGTCTAAGAAACATGATGAGTGAAAAGATTCGGTTGTGGGCTGAAAAGACGTAGGTAGGAAAAAGACAATGATGACTCTGACTTCACCAGATAAGTTGGAGGAACGGAAAAGTTTTGCTAACATTGGGACACTTGGCACAATGTCTGGGTTACTAAGGTGTCGAAACAAGGTCTCAAAAAATGTCTTTTTCTCACAAGTGTCGAAAATAACATTTTTGGGGGGCAATTTTTTAGCTCATATTTTCGACACCCATTAAGAATTACCAAAACTGGAAATCATATGTAAAACTGCTTTTCGACCAAGAAGTGGTATTCGACCAGCTAGAGGTGATTCGACTGGGCAAGGTCAATAAGGATCAGCATACAGTTGAGATTCCAGAAAAGGGTCTCTTAAAGACAGTTGAAAATGGTGTTCGATCAAAGATTCAAAATTCAAATAAAGGAGGGAACTTCGCCCTCATTAGAAACCGTTAAGAGCACACGTGGAGCATAGTGGATAAATGCGCACATGCAAGGCGCCATGTGTCTCGACGTGATTGAAGAACCATTAGAAATTGTTATATCAATTTAGTATAAATATAGGGTCTTAGTGTTAGAAAAGGTGTGTGTCAAAGTATGTACAAAATCTCTGTAAGTGGTCGTGCTAGTCATTTATAAATGCTAAGCACGACCACTTACAGAAATTCACATTTTTTATCACCTGTCTTATCTTTGAAAATGATTTTTAAGTTTAAAACCATTTGAGAATACATTTTTAGGTGTGTGTGTGTGTGAGTTGCCTTAGTACTTTTAAGCTACTCCCTTACTTTTACAATACTCATGTCACCCTGACACACATACGTACATGCCCTGACGAGCTTTCGCACCTTTCTCCAAAACCATTATAGCATCATCCTTATCTCATTTGTAACCCTTGTAAAATTCCCTATGTTTTCCTTTTAAACAAGTTAAAATGTGTCAGATTAGTAGTTCATTACGAACACGATGAAAAGCATCGCAACCACAATGGATCTCATCGTGAACACGATAATTCTAGGGACAAATGCATGTTTTTCTTCCATTTTTCTTCTAAGTCTCAATTTTATTATTTTTATTTCTCTTCTTCTCATTTCTTCTTCACTTTAACTCATATTTTGTTCGATAATGACACAATTACATTGAAATTTCTCGTAAAAATTATGGAATGACAGAGTGTCATCAAGTGGCTAGCTACCAAGAGAGGATGAGCCAATTATTTACCATTTTTTAGGCTTTCATTCTGTGTGTTGGCATCATGGAGTTTTGATTACTTAAGTCATATAAATGTGGCGTTTGTGACAACACCTTTGAGTCTTTATGACCGAGTTTTGATCTCTCTAGTCGTACCCTAGGCTCATCGTTATGTTTCCTAATCACAAAGGAACAAGATAATTTAGAGAAAAATTCTTTTCTTTACTCAAATTTTCATAATACATTAAGATTTTTTTCTCTACAACTGAAACATCAACTCGAATCAAACATAATCAGGTGGTCACACCAATGCTTATTAGCCATGAGAATTGTGCTAGTTGTTCTCGGTTTCCCCTTGATCAACCATTTATGCTCGTCAGGTCAGGATGGTATGCTTTTCTAGCATGGGGATGAATAGACATGTCCTTCTGCTACCCGTTCTAGGAGGCCACATTTATTTCCATAGGTTTACTATCACCTTCCTTTGGTCTTATTGCATGGTTTTATAAATCCTCTTCACTCTAGAAAGGTCAACACTTACCGTCACCAACTCATCATGCATGTTATTAAGGGTGTTCTAAACTAAATCGAACAAAAAGACAACCTTTTACCAAACTGAATCAAACCAAAAACAGCAAAAAAACGCATTTTGTTCGGATGTGTTTGGGTCACTTTTTAACAGAATCGTGCAGTTCGGTTCAGGTTGTGGCTTGTATTTCTCAAACCGAATTGAACCAAATTGAATCATATTATGTTACAACCCAAAGTTTATTTTGCTCACATATAACCCAAACCCAATCTTATTCTTCCTTAGCCTTACAATTACGAACGATTTTCTCTTCTTCACAGTTAGGATTGAAGTGTTTCTCTGTTGTGTCATGTGATGGGTAGCCTAGTTTTGGTCTAGGTGATGTTTTTGTGCTGCTACCATAATCTTGTAATGTAATGCAATAATGCTATTTTCTGAAACTTTAGTTTGTAATTTGTATTACACAATGTTATTTTGTTATTTGAGTCTTATGTTATTTGGTAATAAAATGGTGTTTTAACTTGTACTTATTGACATTGTTATTAGTTAATTGGTGAGATATGAATGACTAAACACTAAGTTATGTTATTCTCTATATGTATTACTCTATAAAAATATTATAAAAAATAGAACAAACCGAACCAATCCAAACCACATTCGTTTTGTTTGGTTTGGTTATATTTCTAAAGGTTAACCAAACCAAATCCAACCACACATTTTTTCTCTTGCGGTTCATATGACTTTTCGTATTAAAACTACCTAACTAGGATGTCACATAATCAATAGGATGTCACACATTCTCTTTTCAAAACATACATGCCCTGTAACACTTTATCAAATAAAACAACATTCAACACCTTCACTTAGGGTGTCATCGCATGCTCAACTTCACTTAGGGCATCATCGCACTGGAATTTATCATAATAAAGCATGCATTAACTACATTATTTAAACTTAAAAAATTCCCTTTATGGCATAATCAACTCTTAAATGAAATCTCCTTAAAATATAGAATTATCAAACATGAGAGTGTATATTAACTCTCTAACAACAAGAATAAACAAGACTAGCAAACTTTTCCCAATTTTACATCTCAGAGCACGTAAAATAGACACAAAAATAATAATGGAGAAAAGCCTTATGCCTTCCTCCAACTCTAAAGCACCAACTTAGTTACCTGCTTATCTGTACCCCGAAGAGGAACACAGACCACAACAACAGAGGGGTGAGATATCACAATCAATAATAACATGCATTATACTGCAGGGTAGGATATCTGCATAACATGTTCTACACAATATCATTCACATAATATTTCATCAAATCTCACACCCAAACTAACCAATCAATCACAACTAAATAATTATGCATATAACTCATTATGCAACCAAACTCGCCTATGCAAATTTATGCATATGCATGTGGTACCAAATCAACATTTGGTTCTTCATACGAACTGAATTGCAATCTCTGTGAACCACGATCCCCCCTCTAATCTCCAAGCCCCCTATTTGAGTTTGGGACAAGCCATTAGTCCCATATCTAAACTAGCATACATGTCTCTTGACACAACTCTTATGATGAGTGAGCATATCATTAAATTAATGCATTAAGACCCCTTTTCTGATCCTAACATAATGCATTGACAACTCTAGTAATCCCCTCTCTAGATTACATCATACCAAAATTACAAAATATATATTATCAATCAACAACGCAACACAAGCATACAGTCACTCTCCTTAGTCGGATTATTACTCATACATGCAACAATACAATAGTCATAACCATCACCTCAAATATAATGACATCATCACACTCTTAATTCACACAACACAATCATTATAAAATCATCATCATCAAGATGGCATGCATATATTTGAACATGCAACATCATAACAACATCATCAACATCATAACAACTACATCAACATCAACATATAAACAAATGTATATTCACAAGAATTCAATCACGTTATCTTGTTATAACATCAATAGTTCATCAAATTACCATAATGATTCATTAATCGATCACACAAATCAATAAAACATCACTACAATAGGCACATGATTATTATTCAATTATTTCACCAAGCACTAATATGATGTAGCTTTGAGAATTAGCTTTCTAACGTTTCAACGACTAGTCATTTAGAATTACGGATCAAAAGTTACGACAAAAATCGTCGGGGATAAAATAAGTTTCAAGTTCAGTATTTATTTCAAATATTCAAAGCATCAAACATTTATCACAATAAGCCTTTTAAACTATTACCGATTGATAGTAATTCACGTTGGATTTCCAATTCTTCGAACCGCATCTCATTCCAAGTTACGCAACTCAAGTTATGCTAAAAAATATCTCACTTGGTATAGAATATAAGGAACTGCTACAGTCGTCGTAGCACGAACTACGACCCGTTGCGCCTCATATAAAAAATCCCCTGTTTTGGCTCACCTCCGGCTCAAAAACCATATGGATGTGACGGTCGCACGTAGCACGTACTACGACCCATAGCAGAGTCCAGAACACCCTATTTTCTTGCGATTTTGTGTGATCACTTTTGTTTTTCAGCTAACCATTTGACTCCAAACCCCAAGTTTTGACCTCTAACAGCCCCAAAACATACCATACATCATTGTACATGAAAGCATATGGATTTTTATCTTCTCTTAACATTTAACTTAACAATACATCGTTTGTATTTGACTAACATGCAATTCACTTAATTCATCATGGATTCATCATAGCAACACATATAAACACAAGATTCATCAACATTTTTCATAAATTCATCATAGACCATTCATAAGAAGAAAAACCTAAGAAGTCTAATGAGGTTAAGAACTCCTATACCCTACCCTTCATGCATAAACCCTTATTGAAAATTATTCTCCCCCTTACCTTGTTCTCATAATAGCAAAGGTTGGTTCTGTTCTTGGTTCTCCTTTCCTTCTATTCTAGCTCTCCTCTTGCTCTTTCTCTTACTCTTTCTCTTGCCCTGACCTCCTTTTCCTCTTTTCTTCCAAAAATTATACGTATTCCTCAACACCTTCATTCTAATTCTCTTTTTACACTAAAAATCTAGTCTCTTCATTAGACTATTCATACTTTACCATTACTGTTATCTCTAATCCCCACCTTGCTCCCATTATCTTTACAACTTCTATTTTCTTTTTATCTTTTCATTTTATTTAAATGATAAAATAAAAATATTATTTTAATTAATAAAATAATTCTAAGTTATTCTATCTTTCTATAATTACTCTCCACATCCAACTACAAGGTCATTTACCCTCTCTTTCACTCACATTCATTTATTCACCCACATACAATAATCAAATAAATACACAAATAAATACACAAAAGTATAATTAAATTAAAATAATTTACTAAAAACTGGGGTGTTACAACTCTCCCCACTTAAAGAATTTTCGCCCTCGAAAATTACCTTAAGTAAACGGATTCGGATATGAATCCTTCATATGACTCTCAATCTCCCAAGGCATGTTTCCACCAGCTGGTCCTCCCCAAACTACCTTCACTAAGGTAATCTCTTTACCATGAAACTACTTCACTTCTCGATCCTCTATCCACATGGGTGATGCCTCAACAATCAGGTTATCTCTCATTTGTACATCATCCACTTGGACTACATGAGACGAATCCGGGATGTATATCCTCAATTGAGACACATGAAACACATCACGAAGGTTAGTAAACGATGGTGGTAAAGCAATATGATAGGCCACCTCTCCTATCCTCTGTAAAATATGGTATGGACCAATGAAATGCGAAGTGAGCTTTCGAGACTTCAAAGCTTGACCAACACCAGTTATCAGAGTAACTCTAAGAAACACATGATCGCCCTTTTGGAACTCAAGTGCTTTCCTCCTCTTGTCATAGTAACTATTCTGGAGACTCTATGAAGCTCCCATATTCTCTTAAATCATTTTATTCTTCTTTATCGTCTGTTGGATAATCTCATACCCAATTATAGCAGTCTCTCCCGCTTCATACCAACACAAAGGTGTCTCACACCTTCTACCATACAATTCCTCAAAGGGTGTCATTCTGATACTCGAATGAAAACTATTGTTGTAGGTAAACTCTATTAACTGTAGAAATCCATCCCAAGTACTCCTTTCTCGGGCACACAAGCTCTCAATAAGTCTTCTAAAGATTGGATAGTCCTCTCCATCTGAACATCTGTCTATGGATGATAAGCGGAACTTAACCGCAACTTCATGTAACACCCTAACTCCTCATACATAATTATAATTAAATCAGAGATTTTTCATAATATTTTCACATAGGATGTTACACCTCTCGAAACACACACCTGCTAATCATGTAACACTTAATTTAAATAAACATTCAACATAATATTTTAATGCACACAATTGGACTTAGGAGGTTTACACAACATCAATTCATCTGATATGTACTTGAGATGTTTACACGACATCCAACTCATCTGATATCATGGAAGCGGAATCATAAATAACACACACACCAATTTAAATCCCATAATAAAACTTCATATTATAATTAAAAGCATTAACTCATATGTATTCTCCAAATGCTCATCACACTGAAACATAAACATATGAGAGCATACATTGTCTCTCATAAAATCTCAACATAAAATAAAGAAAACCACTCTCCAGTGTTACATATCAGAGCATAGTCAAAACTAAAATAACGGAACTACAAGAAATAGCTCCATGAGCTATCCTCCACTCACAACAGCGTCTCTACTCTTGAGTATCTACACGATGCCTATGTAAAGGCAACATTCAAACAAAAAGAGTGAGAAATCATAATTAATAATAACAAGCATATACTGCAAGGTAGTATATTAAATACATACCATATTCTACACAATCTCAATCACAGTATATCAATTACATTCCCACATTCAAATCATCAAATGAATCACAACTCAATAAATATATTTCAACAAATGCACATATGACTCGTTATGCAATGCAACTCGTCTATGCAACTCTATGCATATGCATGTGTTACCAACTCAATATTTGTTTCCCTCTGGAACTGAGTCCCCTCTTCTGAACCCCTGAGCCCCCTCTTCTGAGCTCCAAGCCCCCTCTCTGAGCTTTAGACAAGTCATTAGTCCCCTCTTTTGAACTATCAAATATGTCTTTTGACACAACTCAACATGAATGTATGAACATGTGAACAAAATTCAATATGTTAAGACTCCTCTTCTCATCCTAACTTACATGCACAGACAAACTCCTGTAATCCTCTCTTTTGGATTACCACAACAACTCACACAATACTCGGCATAACAACACAACTCCAACACATATAATAATTAAACTAAATAAAATTCTCAATTCGCATATGTGTAACTCACCTTTAACTCAATGATACACAACAACATACCTATAAGAACCAGGAAGTATTCAAGAGAAAGCATAGTAATATGGCACAACATCATCAACTCGTCTATACATAACCATCTCACCTAAAATTAATAAAATCAATTAATTTTACTCATTTAAGTCACGTCAAACAACCCTTAACACTATCCAACGGTAGCCAAAAGTCCCGAAAACTCAAGAATCAAAAACACATTTTTATGAGTTCAAAATATCTCAATATAATATTTTTATTAAATTATTTTATACTCTTAACTCGTAATCAGTTGTAACAATACATAAATATAACTCAACAAGATTTTCAAGAAACTCTAAACAACTCTACAACAAATCCTTAGCACTCTAAAACAACTCTAAAGTGCTAAAAAATATTCTACCGACAACTCTTACACATAAAAACAACTTTTATGAACTCAATTGACAATAATTCTATGAACAACTCTAACAGAATTGATAATAATTTAAATTAGCCAAATAATTCAAATACTTATTTTTAACTCAGAATTCTTAAAAAAATATAATAATAATAATATTAAATTATTATTATCATTATTAATTATACTAATAAAATTTTATATATTAGGGAAACATGCAGAATGTCAGACTTACCGATATATATGAAACATGGTATTGATTCTCTCCATGGGAATTTATTTCAAATGGCCTCCAATAAAATCCTCCTCGTTAAAAAATAAGGGTTTAATGGTGATACACTGACAGTGTAAAAAAGTTTTACACTATCATTCAATAAGAATATATTATTTTATCATGTCATACAAGTATTTTAAAATTTCCAGTCTGACTTAACGGGATGAATGATCGTCATTGATTAACAATATAAAATAAATTTACAATGCCAAAGCATCACCCATTTTCTAAAAAAACAAATGGGAGAGTTATCAAAATAATCAAAAAAATATAAAGAAAAGTGTTTTGATAGTTCAAATTTAATGGGATAAAGAATCAGTGATTTCTCCTACTGAGAGAATCCAAATTCATATGAAACATGATTCTATTAATAGGATTATACATGTATATCTAATAATCATGACTTGAATGACGATGACGATATATATATATATATATATATATATATATATATATATATAATATATATATATATATAATATATATATATATATATATATATATATATATATATATATATATATATATATATCTATATATATATATATATATATATATATATATATATATATATATATATATATATATATATATATAAATCAAAAGTGACACTATATAGATAGATCACCATACGAATATCAATATTAAATTTTATGCATTAAATCACATGAAATTGACATCAATAAAATTAGTAAAACATCAACTTCTCATAAAACACAAAATTTATCAAAATTATTATTCCTATTGGAGGTTAAAAACTTCTCTATCCTACCCCTTATACATAAGTCCTTTTTATTAAAAGTTATCCCCCAACCTTAGACTTCTCTTGTAAAATTTTTGCAAGCTCTATCAATGAGTGATCTTCCTATGTCTTCTCTTTGTCTTTCTCTACATACTGCTCAACTCCCCCTTCTAATTCTATTTTTACACTAAAAACTTAATCTCTTAATTATGATGTTTCTACTATGCCCTTAATTTTCTCTCTAATCCCCACCTTACCCTCAATATCTCTAAACTTCTATTTTCTTTTTATTCTATTTATTTTATTTAAATAATATAACAAAAATATTATTTTAATTAATAAAATAATTCTAATTATTCTCTCTTCCTCTAATTACTCTCCACACCTTCCCATAAGGCCATACACCATCACTCTCACCCATATTTATTTAATTACCCACACATAATAATTAAATAAATACATAAAATTATAATTAAATTAAAATTAAATAATTTACTAAAAATAGAGTGTTACACTTCGTACCCAACGCTTTCTGCAAACTCTCCCAAAATCTTAAAGTAAACCTCAGATCTCTATCAGATACGATACTAGAAGGAATACCATGCAGACTGACAATCCTCTCAATATACATCTCCACTAGTTTCTCTAATGGGTAATTAAGTCTCGTCGAAAGGAAATGAGCTGATTCAGTCAACCTATCGATGATGACCCAAATCGTATCACAACCTTTTGCTGTCTTCGACAAACCAAACACAAAATCCATTAAAATGATGTCCCATTTCCACTCTGGAATAGACAACGGTTGCATCAAACCCAACGACTTCTGATTCTCCATCTTTGACTTCTGACAAATCAAACACACATACACAAAACTAGCAACCTCATTCTTCATTCCTGGCCACCAAAACCTCCCCTTTAAGTCTTGATACATCTTGGTAGTACTGGGATGAATACTCATGTCACTTCTGTGAACTGCATCAAGAACACTCTGCTTAAGCTCTGGCATATCCAAAACACAAACACGGTCTCATAATCTTATCACTTTATTCTTGTCGATTCTTAAATCACCACCTTGACCTTGATTGATTAAAGTCAATTATTCAATAAATTTCAAGTCCATCTTCTGACTTTCTCTAATTTATTCAAGAATACCATTGGTAAGCTTCAGCATACCTAACTTCACACTCCGTAGTGTGACTTCACAAACCAAACTCAAGTCTTTGAACTACTCGATCAACTCTAACTCTCGAACCATCAACATTGACATATGCAAATACTTGCTCAATGGGTCAACTACAACATTAGCCTTATCCGAATGGTAACTTAATCCAAAATCATAATCTTTCATAAACTTGAGCCATCTCTTCTGCCTCATATTCATTTCTTTCTGATCAAATAAATATTTCAAACTCTTGTGATCACTGAACACCTCAAATTTGGAGCCAAATAAATAGTTCCTCAAAATATTCAAGACGAATACCACTGTTGCCAACTCAAGATCTTGCATAGGATAATTCCTCTCATGAACTCTTAACTCTCTAGAAGCGTAAGAAACAACTTGTCGATATCATCACGATACACAACAAAAGACTCAGTCAGACTTGGAAAAATCAGAACAAGAGCCAACGTCAACTTTTTCTTGAGCTCTTGAAAACTTTCTTTGCACAAGGCATCCCAAACAAAAGCTTGGCATTTCCTCGTTAGTTGAGTTAATGGCAAAGCTAACTTAAAAAAAACCTTCAGTAAACCTGCGATAATAACCATCCAATCCAAGAAAACTTCAAATCTCAGTAACAGACTTCAGAGTCTCTCACTGTAACACAACATGCTCTTTAACAATCCATCCATTAGAAATCACATGACCAAGGAAACTCACTTACTTCAACCATAACTCTCACTTAGACAACTTAGAATATAACTTCTTCTCTTGAAAAATCTCCAAGACCAACCTCAGATGTTCTGCATGCTCTTTATCAGTCTCCAAAAAAATTAGGATTTCATCTATAAACACAATCACGAACATTCCTAAATACAAATGAAAGATTATATTCATGTATTCCATGAATACTCCAGGCACATTAAACATACCAAATGGCATTACTGAATACTCGTAATGTTCATACTTCATTCTGAAAGTAGTCTTCAGAATATCTCCAGGCTTCACACGAATCTGATGATAACCGGATCTCAAATTAATCTTGCTAAAAATGCAAGAACCTACTAACTGGTCCATCAAGTCATCAATCCTAGTAAATGGATAATTTTTCTCAATAGCTACTTTGTTTAACTATCGGTAGTCAACACACAACCTCAGACTATCATTTTTCTTTTTCACTAACAATACCGGTGCACCCCACGATAAAACACTCAGAGGAACAAACTTATTTTCAAGCAGATCTTCTAGATGCTTCTTCAATTCACTTAACTCTGAAGTATACATTCGATGAGGAGCCATCAACACCAGACGCGTATCTAGAACCAAATCTATAACATCACGCTTTATCAAAAAATCACTGATGTCTTCAGGAAACACTCATGGGAAATCACAAAAAACCATAAGATGACCAACTACTCCCTTGCCTTTGGCTTCTAACTAGGCTAACATCATCAACACTTGTGCACCATCCCTTAAGGACTCTCTTACTTGCTTATCCGACATGAACAACTCATCACTAGCATCAGATTATGGAAATGACATCCTCTTGTCGAAACAAGTGATATGAAATTCAAATTTTCAACTTCAATAAACTTAGGAAACAACATTGACTTATCTAATAACCTACACTCTTGCAAATAATGGCACGACAAACCAACTCCCCACACCTGAAACATCTTAGAGAAGCAGAAGCTTCTCCCCCACTTGTTTCAATCCTGCTCCTACAGACAAGCGGTTAAAAAGCAAAAGAGCATCGACAATGTTTCACACACATGTCACGTACCAAGGAACAATCATCATGATAAAACCTGGTCGGACTGACCGAACTGCTATGATACCAACTATGTAACACCCTATTTCCCCCGCACATAAATATACATTAAATCAGAGTATTAACAATTAATAGGGTGTCACGCTGTAAGACCCCAATTTTGACCCTAAGATCCCTCATGGCATCATAACATTGCATTTGCATTGCCTCAAGGATCTTTAGCATCTTGGTTCCCTTTTCCTTTGGGTGGGACTCCTTGTGATTGGTTTGAGATCACCAAGCATGCTTGAATTATACATCATTGTTTCTCTTACTTTTGTTTACTAACCAAAAGCACAAAAATGTGTCACTAACATCTTTTGTTTGAAGCTTGAGTATCATCCAAGACACTTTGTGGGTTCTATTTAGATGATCAGTCAACACAAGGGAATGACTTGAGATACTTCCAACAGGTTCAAATGGGGTATATTCGTCAGTCAAAACGTTAATCTTGAAGGAGCAAAAGTTTGTTCATGAGCTGTCATGCTCGCTAGGCGAGCAGAAATGGTCGCCTATCGAGTCCCAAGAAAAGCCACCAGAATCACCTACTCTCAGAGGAATTTCTTGAACTGTCATGCTCGCTAGGCGAAGCCCACGTGTTTAAAAAAAATGGAAAACGAAAATAATATATGTATGTATATATATATATATATATATATATATATATATATATATATATATATATAAATAAATAAATAAAATATAACAGAAATTTTTTGGACTTGGGCCTCTCTCATTTGAGCCCACAGGTCCACAAAAATCAGGTTATAAATTCAGAGTTTCAGTGAAACAAAAGGGAATTTTATTCCTATTACCCTGGCAAGGAAAAAGATAGTGAGAGAAGAGCTAACAGAGTTCAGAGCAACCTCCAGAGACTGAAGGGAACTCATCGGCAAAGAACCAATTCCCTCTCATATAAACCCTCATATTGCTTTGCAAACCCAACCGGGCAATTCAATTTCATTCGATCTCTCCAGTCAGGTTTGCCTTATTCCCATTACTTTATGCTTTTAATTTGAATGCTCTGAATGTATGAGGTATTATGGGTGAATTTGATACCCTTTTGATGCATGTGTTTGACAAGAGGTTTAGGCCTCCTACCCTTGGTTGCTTTTTGTGAGCTTTTTGTGAATTTTAATGGCATGATTCATGTGGTTACATTTTGATTTGGGGGAAACTCCTGATTACCCTATCTTGTTTCTCTAACCTGTTTGTTGAGTTTTGTTTTGTGAGGGCTCACATGACTCTTACAGAGATGGCTTGCCTGGTGTTCCACTTTATTTGTGGGATACCACCTGGAGGTTTATTCCGATTACCTGTACTGACTCACTTTCTTTGATGGCGCTAGCTTTGGGTGCCTAATACCTTCCTATTGCATAATCAACCCCCTTACCCAGATCTCTGACATTTTTACTAGTTTTTGATTCGATAAAACTTTTAGGTTTTTGTTCGCTTTCTAACCATTCCTTTGGATAAATAGAAGTGCGGTGGCGACTCGACTTGTATGATTTACCTTGGATTTAGTCAATATCTCTAATGGTAACGAATACCCCACTACACACACATTCTCTTTTCAAAACATACATGTCTTATAACACTTTATCAAATAAACAACAGTCAACAACTTCACTTAGGGTGTCATGGCATGCTCACCTTCACTTAGGGTATCATTGTAATGGAATTTCTCATAATAAAGCATGCATTAACTAAATCATCTAAACTTCAAATTCCATTTATGGCATAATCAACTCATAAATGAAATCTCCTCAAAACATAGAATTATCAAACATACAAGTGTACATCAACTCTCCAATAATAAGAATAAGCAAGACTCATAAAACTTTCTCAGTGTTACATATCAGAGCATGTAAACTAAACGCGTAAAGAAGAATGGATAAACAACCCCATGATTTCCTCCAACTCTAAAGCAACTACTCAGTTACCTGCTTATTTGTACCCCAAAGAGGAGCACATACCACAACACGATCTTATTGACATTATATTTTATCACAATCTCACACACAAACTCATCAATCAATCATAACTAAACGATTATGCACATAACTCATTATGCAACGCAACTCGACTATGTAACTATATGCATATGCATATGGTACCAACTCAACATTTGGTTCTTCATACGAACCAGGTTCCAAACTCTGCGAACCTCGAGCCTCCTCTCTAAGCTTGGGACAAGCCACTAGTCCCCTCTCTGAACTAGCAGACATACCTCTTGACACAACTCTTATGATGCATGAGCATAAACCCCTCTCCGATCCTAACATAATGCATTGACAACTCTAGTAATCCCCTCTCTGAATTACATCACACAAAAATCACAAAATGCACATTAGCAACCAATAACGCAACACAAGCATACAATTATTCTCCTTAGATGGACTCTTACTCATACATGCAACAACATAATAGTCATAAATATCACCTCAAATATAATGACATCATAACATTCTTATTTCACACGACAATATCATTATAAAAACATCATCGTCAAGATGGCATGCATATATTTGAACATGCAACATCATAACAACATCATAACAACTACATAAACACCAGCAACTCAACAAATTCATATTCATAAGCATCCAATCACATTAATTTGTTATAACATCAATACATTATCTAATTAGCATAATGATTCATTAATCGATCATATAAATCAATATAACATCCTAACAGTAGGCACATGATTATTATTCAAGTATTTCACCAAGCATTATTATTATGTAGATCTGAGCGTTATCTTTCTAACGCTTCAAACGGATCATTATTTGGACTTGTAGATCAAAAGTTATGATAAAATATTGTTGGCGATAAAACAAGTTTCAACTTTAGCATTTCTTTCAAATATTTAAAGCATCAAACATTTATCATAATCAGCCTCTGAAACTATTAGCGATTGATAGTAATTTGTGTTAGTTTTCCAACATTTCGAATCGCGTATTGTTCTGAGTTACAGAACTCAAGTTATGCTCAAAAACATCTCACTTGGTACAAAATCAAGGAAGCTGCTACGACCGACCGTAACATGCACTACGACCCATAGCGCCTCCATGCTAAAAATCACCATTTTGGCTTTCCTCTAGCCCAGAAACCAGAGGCTACTATGGTCATCCGTAACACGTCCTACGACCCGTAGAAATGCCCATAAAACCCCATTTTTCTTTTTATTTTGTGCGATCGCTCTTGTTTTTCAGTCGTCCATTCGACCCTAAACCTCAAGTTTTTACCTCTAACAGTCCCAAAACATACAATACATCATTGTACATGAAAACATGTGGAATTTTATCCTCTCTTAACATCTAACTTAATAATACATCATTTTTTATGACTAATATACAATTCACTCAATTCATCATGGATTCATCATAGCAACATATATAAATAGAAGATCTATCAACAATTTTCAGAAATTCATCATAAACCATTCATAAAAAGAAAAACCTAAGAATTCTAATGAGGTTAAGGACTCATCTATCGTACCCCTTATGCATATATCCTTATTGAAGGTTATTTTTTCCTCTTACCTTGTTCTCCTAGTAGCAAAGGTTGGTTATGTTCTTGGTTCTCCTCTCCTTCTATGTTATCTCTCCTCCTGCTCTTATCTTGCTCTTTCTCTTGCCCTAGACTTATTTTCCTCTTTTCTCCCAAAAATTTTACGTAGTTCTCAACTCTTTCCTTCTAATCCTCTTTTTACACTAAAACCCTAGTCTCCTCATTAGGCTATTCCTACTTTATATTTAATTTTTTCTCTAATCCACGCCTTACCCCTAATATATTTACAACTTGTATTTTATTTTTATCTTTTCATTTTATTTAAATAATAAAACCAAAACATTATTTAAATTAATAAAATAATTCTAAGTTATTCTATCTGTCTCTAATTTCTCTCCACACCCTACTACAAGTTCACTCACCCTCTCTTTCACCCATATTCATATTGTAGATGTTTTTGATTGATTGCATTTTATGTTAAAACACTTACTATACTTAGATGTCTTGACTGATGTCATGACATGCTTAAGTAGTATGTTGCAGGATTAGCTAATACAGGATTTACTGGATGTCAAACTGAATGTTATGACATTCATCCCTGACAGCAGATGCTAAAGTTTAGGCTAGTTAGTTTTTCTGTTATGTTTCAGTATTTATCTCAGGTTGATTTTCAGGAAACTAACATCTGTGCTAAAATTAAGAGACCTAGCATATAGCCTATTTTCTGGATGTCAAACTGAATGTTATGACATTCATCCCTGACAGCAGATGCTAAAGTATAGGCTAGTTAGTTTTTTCTGTTATGTTTCAGTATTTATCTCAGGCTGTTTTTCAGGAAACTAACAGTTGAGCTAAAATTAAGAGACCTAACATATAGCCTATTTGTTAGCACCCTAATGTGTGGAAATTAGGTTAACTTGCTTAACCTTAATTTTAGGAAATTCAAGTACAAGGCCCAAGTACTGCATTATAAAAGGATGGCAATCCTACTTTCAACAACTCAAGTGATTTGAAGGGTGAAGAATTCAATATATCATTATATATCACTGTTGTACTTTCATTGTGTCTTGAATTAGATTGTACTTGTGAGCCAAGCAATTATCACCTAGATGATTGCATTGGACTATGGTGTTTATTGAGTTGTAATTGTTGTGTCACTCTAAGCTTTTAAGCGTGAGTGTTGTGTTTCTTGATTAAAGCTTTTAAGCACAATCAAGAGTTGTTTGAAGTATATCTTCACCACTGACTTTAAAATTCTTAATGGTTGTAATCACTGCTGTGATTGAGGGGGAGTGAGTAGGTACTCAGGTCTTAGTTTAGATTGAAATTGCATTGGGTAGGTCTTAAATGATAGGATTAAACTGGTGGTTTAAGTCCTGAATTAATACCTCTTATAGTGGATTTCCTCCCTGGCTTGGTAGCCCCCAGAGTAGGTGTGTTTGTCACCGAACTGGGTAAACAATTCTTTATGTCATCTACTACTTTTTACATTTACTTTCTGTATACATTACCTGTCTGCGCAGAATTGGATGTCATAACGTCCAGTGTGACATCGATAGTCTGTTACTAGACTTTCAATTAACATCAGAGCAGGCACCCTGCCTGTTAATTTCTGGGTGAGATCTAGGGACGTTACTTTCTAGTACCATGGACAAGGTTGTAGGATTCTCAAATAGACCACCCATGATGGATGGTTCTAACTATGATGACTCGAAACCTCGTATGATAGCCTTCTTGAGGTCTCTGGATAGCAAGGTCTGGAGAGTTGTCAACAAAGGATGGGAACATCCAACAAAGACAGGTAAAGATGGAATCATTATGCAAATTCTGGAGGAAGAGTGGAACAAAGAGCAAGAGGCATTAGCCCTTGTAAACTCTAAGGCTTTGAATGCACTGTTCAATGGGATAAATAAGAACATTTTCAGACTGGTGCATCACTGTGAACTGGCTAAAGAAGTTTGGGATACCCTCAAAACAACTCATGAAGGTACCTCCAAGGTAAGGACGTCTAAACTCCAGATGCTGACTACTAAGTTTGAAAATCTGAGGATGAAAGAGGATGAGACTATTCATGACTTCCACATGAATATTCTTGAAATTGCCAACACTTCTGGAGGCTTAGGAGAGAAAATGTCTGAAGAAAAACTTGTAAGAAATATTCTCAGATCATTGCCCAAGAGATTTGCCATGAAGGTTACTGCTATAGAAGAGGCTCAAGATATCTGCAATATGAAGGTTGATGAGCTTATTGGTTATCTCCAAACTTTTGAAATGGGCTTGTGTGAGAATGTTGAAAAGAAAAACAAAAGCATAGCTTTGGTATCAAATACTGAAGAGGATTCAGAAGAAGGAAATATTGGAGGTGATGAAAGTATATCAGTAGCTATAGCCATGCTTGGAAGACAGTTCAATAAGTTCATAAAGAAGATTGATCAAAAAGGTAGACCAAATGTCAAGAACACTTCATCTGACTTCAGTAGTAGATCAAAGTCTGAAGAAAAGTCCAACCAAGGCAAGGGAATCCAGTGTCATGGATGTGAAGGTTTTGGACACATTAGAGCTGAATGTCCTACCTTCCTCAAGATGCAAAAGAAGGGACTATCTGCCACCTGGTCTAAGGGATACTCTGAGAGTGAATCAGAAGGAGAATCTGCAAAACATGTCACTGCACTAACTAGTGTCTGTGCCTCTGATGATGACTCAAGTGGAGATGAACTTACATTTGATGAACTTGCTGCTTCATATAAAGAGTTATGTGTCAAAAGTGCAGAAGTGTGTCTACAAGGAGAAAAGCAGAAGAAACTTATCAAGGAGCTGGAAGCTAAGAAGAAGAAGCATCTGACAGTCATAGATGATCTAAATGGTGAGATAACCTTGTTGACCTCTAAGCTAGATCAAATGACAAAATCCATCAGAATGTTGAATAAAGGAACTGACACTTTGGAAGAAATTCTAAAGGTGGGACAGAAATCAGGAACCATGTCTGGTTTAGGCTTTGTTAAGGAATCCTCATCTGAATTCAAAAGCTCAAAGGCTGAAGTTCAAAAAATCAAGCAGAAGTCACAACCAATGTCACAACATCATGGAAACAGGAGGATTAACCATCAAAAGAAGAAATTTCAAAGATGGAGATGCCACTACTGTGGAAGATTTAGTCACATAAAACCCTTCTACTACAGGTTGCATGGTTATCCTAACCAGACCCCTCAAGTCAGACCTAAACAGAAGGCACCTAAGCATAATGCCCCTATCAAGAAACAACAATGGGTTTCTAGAATAGCTCACACATCTCTAAGGGCATCTACCAAAGAAGACTGGTATTTTGATAGTGGGTGCTCAAGACATATGACTGGGATGAATAACTTATTGGTAGATATACAACCTCACACTACCAGTTATGTGACCTTTGGTGATGGAGCTAAAGGAAAAATCAAAGGTGTTGGTAAGCTGGACAGTCCTGGAGTTCCAGAACTGAATAATGTGTTGTTAGTAAAAGGACTAACTGCTAATCTCATCAGCATAAGCCAGCTATGTGATCAAGGCTTCTATGTACAGTTCACTAAGGAAGAATGTGTTGTGATAAATGGAGAAAATAAGGAAGTTATGAGAGGATCCAGATCCAAAGATAACTGCTATCTATGGGAACCTAAAGTCGCAAACGACTTCTCAATATGCTTCTCAGCCAAGGAAGAAAAGGAAGTGAAGTTGTGGCATAGAAGACTTGGACATCTTCATTTAAGAGGAATGAAGAAGATCATATCCAAGGAAGAAGTTAGAGGAATCCCAAAGCTTCTTATTGATGAAGGAAAAGTCTGTGGAGAATGTCAGGTTGGCAAGCAAACCAAGATGTCACATCCTAAGCTTGGACATCCTACAACATCCAAAACTCTGGAACTTTTGCACATGGACTTAATGGGACCTATGCAGGTTGAAAGTCTTGGTGGGAAGAGATATGCTTATGTGGTTGGTGACCATTCCAGATACACATGGATAAGCTTCATCAGAGAAAAATCAGATGCATTTGATGTCTTCAAAGATCTATGCATAAGACTCCAAAGAGAAAAGGATATTAGTGTTGTCAGAATAAGAAGTGACCATGGAAAGGAGTTTAAAAATTCCAAGTTTGATGATTTCTTCTCATCTGAAGGAATAAGTCATGAGTTGTCCTCACCTATTACTCCTTAGCAAAATGGAGTAGTTGAAAGGAAGAAACAGAATTGTGTATCGTTATCCACTGCAGAAGCTGAGTACATAGCAGCTGGAAGCAGTTGTTCCCAACTGGTATGGATGAAATAGATGTTGACTGAGTACAATGTCACTCAGAATGTCATGACATTGTTCTGTGACAATCTCAGTGCCATCAACATTTCAAAGAATCCTATCCAACACAGCAGGACCAAACGTATTGACATTAGACATCACTTCATAAGAGATCTGGTGGAAGACAAAGTGATTACCTTGAAACATGTGGCAACTGAACTACAACTTGCTGACATATTTACGAAAGCTTTAGATGTAAATCAATTTGAATGTTTAAGGGGGAAGTTGGGGATCTATGTTCATGAGAACCTATAGCTTGGATTTGTTCATTATCTCAGCTATCACAGCTGTGTATGATGATGGTTTGTACTGCTTAACTATTATGTTTTAACATGTTTAATGTTATAACATTTGTCCTAACATTCTCTGATAGACTAATTGACATTTATTTTGTCTAATTTGTCACCTTTGGTCAATTTTGACTAAAAAAGGGGGAGAAGGGTTGATAAGTGTTGATGTGGAATGTGGAAGCAGTTGTGTATGTAGCTGAACTGAAGGACAACTATTATTGAAGGAAGTGCACAGGTGTTAAAACAAGAATGTTGTTCTATTTACAAATGTCAAAGAGGATGTCTGATATGGTGCATAGGTGTTGATGTTGAAGCAGATGTCAGAATGACATTCTGGCTGGTACAGGTGCTGGAGTTACAGTAGCTGTTATTTGATGTATGCACAGATTTAGGGGGAGAAGGAGTACCCTTGTGCATTTGTGTGTCTTACTAGTTGCATCCAAAACTAGTAATTCTATTTTTGTTACACAGATTTAGGGGGAGGAGAAGTACCCTTGTGCATGTGTGTATTACTAGTAACTATAAAGCTAGTAATTGTGTTGCTTCTGCTGCTGTTTAAACTACTGTTATGTTGTTTAACTGCTGATAGTTTACCTTGTGAACAAAAAGGACAGATATATGTTTTAGCCAAAATTTGCCAAAGGGGGAGTTTTTTGATTCTTAGTGTTGGCAGCAATTTTGGTAAAACAAAGAGTGTTCACAAGATGTTATGTGTGATGTCTTAACATAAGATATCCTATGTACCTGCTGGAGTTCAAGAACATGTTCATGCAGGATTGTTTCAGAATGTCATACACAAGGTCATGGCATCTGATATGGGATGTACCTACTGGAGCTTAAATGAAAGACATGTTCATGCAGGATTGTTTCAAGATGTCATACACAAGGTCATGGCATCTGATATGGTTGTACCTGCTGGAAGTTATAAAAGGAATTATTGAATTATGCAGGATTTTTTCAGGATGTCAGACCCGATGTCATGACATCCTGTACACAGAACATTCAGTGTGAATGTCTGGTGTTTTGTGATTGCACAATTACTGGCAATCTATGTATGATTGCACAATTAATGGGATATCCTATGTACCTGATGGAGTTCAAGAACATGTTCATGCAGGATTGTTTCAGAATGTCATACACAAGGCCATGGCATCTGATATGGGATGTACCTACTGGAGCTTAAATGAAAGACATGTTCATGCAGGATTGTTTCAAGATGTCATACACAAGGTCATGGCATATGATATGGTTGTACCTACTGGAAGTTATGAAAGGAATTATTGAATTATGTAGGATTTTTTCAGGATGTCAGACCCGATGTCATGACATCCTGTACATAGAACATTCAGTGTGAATGTCTAGTGTTTTGTGATTGCACAATTAATGGAAATCTATGTATGATTGAAGATTTGATTAGCTAGCGCATTCAATCCTGGATTACAACCTGATTTACTTATTTTCCAAGGAGATTTATCCAGCTGTTATAAAAAGGGTCCTCTAAACAAGAGGTTATGTTGCTTTTTGCTCTCTGCTTGATCTTCTCTTGTGCTGCTGCTGTTTGAAGTTTAACTTCTATGTTTGCTAAATGTATTAGCTAATTTGATTCTCTGCTTGGATGTGTGCTTTCTGCTGCTGTGAACTCTGTTGTGATGCCAAGTTGTTTTAGCCAAACAATTGCCAAAGGGGGAGTTTGTAGATGTTTTTGATTGGCTGCATTTTGTGTTAAAACACTTATTGTACTTAGATGTCTTGACTGATGTCGTGACATGCTTAAGTACTATGCTTCAGGATTAGCTAATACAGGATTTACTAGATGTCAAACTAAATGTTATGACATTCATCCCTGACAGCAGATGCTAAACTTTAGGCTAGTTAGTTTTTCTGTTATGTTTCAGTATTTATCTCAGGCTGATTTTCAGGAAACTAACAGTTGTGCTAAAATTAAGAGACCTAGCATATAGCCTATTTTCTGGATGTCAAACTGAATGTTATGACATTCATCCCTGACAGCAGATGCTAAAGTATAGGCTAGTTAGTTTTTTCTGTTATGTTTCAGTATTTATCTCAGGCTGTTTTTCAGGAAACTAACAGCTGAGCTAAAATTAAGAGACCTAACATATAGGCTATTTGTTAGCACCCTAATGTGTGGAAATTATGTTAACTTGCTTAACCTTAATTTTAGGAAATTCAAGTACAAGGCCTAAGTACTGCATTATAAAAGGATGGCAATCCTACTTTCAGCAACTCAAGTGATTTGAAGGGTGAAGAATTCAATATATCATTATATATCACTGATGTACTTTCATTGTGTCTTGAATTAGGTTGTACTTGTGAGCCAAGCAATTATCACCTAGATGATTGCATTGGGCTAAGGTGTTTATTGAGTTGTAATTGTTGTGTCACTCTAAGCTTTTAAGCGTGAGTGCTGTGTTTCTTGATTAGAGCTTTTAAGCACAATCAAGAGTTGTTTGAAGTATATCTTCACCACTGACTTTAAAATTCTTAATGGTTGTAATCACCGTTGTGATTGAGGGGGAGTGAGTAGGTACTCAGGTCTTAGTTTAGATTGAAATTGCATTGGGTAGGTCTTAAGTGATAGGATTAAACTGGTGGTTTAAGTCCTGAATTAATACCTCTTATAGTGGATTTCCTCCCTGGCTTGGTAGCCCCCAGAGTAGGTGTGTTTGTCACCGAACTGGGTAAACAATTCTCTGTGTCATCTACTGTTTTTTACATTTACTTTCTGCATACATTACCTGTCTGCGCATAATTGGATGTCATAACATCCAGTGTGACATCGATAGTCTGTTACTAGAATTTCACATTTATCCACCCACACACAATAATCACATAAATACACAAAAGTATAATTAAATTAAAATAATTTACTAAAATTGGGTGTTACAAACACCCATAATGGGTACTTCAACTTTAGACGGACCTGGGAGGCCACTGCATCTATTGTCATTGCAAGGAGTCAACCCATGATGCAATTGTAGGCGCTCATGCATGGGGTTATAGGAATTAGGATTTGATGGTCCTAGTATCCACACCTTCTCTTAAGGTTACCATCAATTCGATGTAACCCCAAGGATGAGTCATTGTGTTGTTAAAGGCATGTAGAACAGACCCCTCGTATGGCTATAACTTTTTCTTCTTCAATCTCAGTTTCTCGAAGAAATTTGAGTACATGATGTCGCAAGAGCTACTAAAATAAATAAGAACCCTGAAAATATCAAAGTTAGCAATAACAACTGTTATCACCAATGGAAAAAATATTATTCGAAATTCCCCCAACCTTCTCAATGATGCAGAATCTAAGAATCGACCATTACAGACTTGTGGCTGAAGGACCTCCTTCCTTTTTTTGATAACCATTAGCTCAACAAGCTTTTGTCATCATTGTGATTTTAGAAGGGTTACTCGACCTAGGGCACCTCCTGTTATGGAAGAAATATACATGATCTTCCCCTTGTTCCCATTTTCTTCTTTGCTATCAAGCTTTTTGCCTTTACCCTCAGCCATGACCTCAACAATCTTATTAAGGGATTTTTTATCCTTTGGGGAGTCCTCTCGTACCCTCTTGTTGTACTTGGTGTATTAAGACAACCTCCCCTTCTTGATTAGCCCCTTAATTGCATCTTTCATCTAGATACAATCGTTGTTGTTGTGGCCTTGACTTTTGTAGAAACAACAGTATTTTGACTTATCAATTTGTGCAGACTCTCTGGCCAATAAATGGGTTCTTTAACCCGGCCTCCTTGAACTCTGTGTTAACACACTTCTTCAAGATCCTCTCTCGTGAAGTGTTCTAGGGAGTGTATGAGTAAAACCTTGAGTGGGGTATTGATTCATTTTTCTCTTTGGACAACCCATAATCCATGTCTGATGCTCGATTATATCCAACATTCCCCGGTCTCTAATTGCTTCCATCGACCAACAAATTTTCTTCATAGTTGATACAGGGTTGCACCCTACTCAATAAATCCTTTAGATTTTGGGCTACCTTGCGCCCTAACTTCTTATGCAATGCACATTCCAGTTTGAAGCCTTTCTAAAAAAATTAACACTTTAGTCTTTCATCTGAGCCTCTTAAGGCTACCTCCATCTTGGTGAAATAATAAATATACCCACGCATGGCTTCCTTCATGCTTTGTGTGACCATGATAAACACAACCATGGTGGATGGTTACGTTTTCCTAGTAGTGACATGGACGGTGAAAGCCTCACGCAGGTCATACCAAGAACCAATGCTTCAGTCTAGGAGGGGCTCATACCAGGATAAAGTATATTTATGTTAAGGTTAATGCAAAGAGCTTGCGCTTCATGTCTCTGTTAACATGGTAGTAGTGTAACTGGTCGTCCATATGCTTGATGTGCTTGTCTGGACCCACAATCCCATTACAACTATAAAGTTTTAGAGGTTTCTCCAGTGACTTTGGGATCCTGTTGTCCAAAATATGAGAAGATAGAGGGTTCTTCTTATGGGTCACGATGTGATCATCTTTTTCGTACCTCTCTCTCCTTCTACCACTGCAAACTCCGAGAGGAGTGTAACTGCCTCCCCTTCCTCCAGGATTAGTGGAAGGAGTATGGAACCTATGTCATTGATGACTTATAGATTTTTGGACCTTTTCTAGATCCCTCATCTGTTCGAAGAGACAATTTTATCTGAGTCTTGCTCTTTCACATTATTGTTCCTCGAATTAGTGTTGTGTAAAATCTCTTCAACTCGAACCTGCCCTTTTTGTCAGGGCCTAGAAGTTTTGTTGTTGAACCATATAATATACATTGTAAAATAGTTTGTTGGCTCCTTGCAGTCCAATGATTGCTTCAAAATTTGAAATTTAGTGAGAACTTCATGTCTGGTTATTGTAGGCGGAAATGGTGATCTGAATGAAGGTTCGCCTAGGTGGAACTGCAGAGTAAAGCTAGGGAATATATGAAGTTGAGAAGTTTCTTGATCTGCCCTAGGTTGGGAAAAATTTGGAGGTGAAGGAATGAAGGGAGAAGTTGTTAAGACTTAATCATCCTTCCCTTTAGGAGGAAGCAAAAGATTCCTGGCCGTTTCAGTGGCTAGGGTGGCTTACCGTTGAACAGAGGAGTGATTGGCTTTGGGAGCTATCATATTTCAAAGGATTGGATGGAAAATTATTTCATTCTTTGGATGAAACTATTCAGATTATAGAGATCTATGCTTAGATCGAATGAGGTCTGGATTCTATCCAAAGCGATTTAGTTGAATTGAGAAATGTTGGATCATGGAGATCGTAGGAATCAAAAGTTGATTCCCACATATGGAGCTAATGTACTAACTACTCTGGAACTAGATGATGATCAAAGAGTATGAATTTATTCTTTGTCATGATGGTTCAGGGCTTCCAATGCAGTGGAGAGGGTTGATCTGCAAGGTTGACATTCCAACGCTCAAGTCTGTAAGAGAATGAGAAGTGAAATTTGAATGAGAATTTTTTAATACCTAAAAAAATGGCGTGATTCCCTATTTAAACTGGACGTTTAATTAGAAATCGAACGCGTTTTAGGGGCGTGAGATGTGGTCCGCCATCAGATCGAGATGAAGAGCTCTGATGGAATTTACGGGAGAGTTCACCAGCATGATAGGGAAAAGGTACCCACTTTTTTTATACCTAACGCGACCATTCATTACTATTGAGATTCTACGACATTGAGCATTGTGGGCGGCCTAAAATATAAAGGAAGTGTGAAATCTCTCTAGTGGATTTTACGCTTAATGTGTATCTAAGTGATTAGTGTGACGTAAAGGTATAAGAGAAATTCTTGAATTACTAAGGTAACTCTCTCTCTCTCTCTCCCCCACACACACTTCAAATGATTTTAAAGTCACTCTCAATTTATTAAAACACCTTAAAACCTCTTGAAAAACTATCAAGGTCTGTGTGGAATTTGTGCAGGAATTTGGAGGGTATGCATTTGAATAAGAAGGTTTTTTCTGACGCCTTTTCCTTTTTCTACAAATTCTTCTATTTCCATGGCCGCCTCACAAACTAGGATCAAAGAATACACACCAGAAGAGTCATCGACAATTATTCCTTGAAGGAGCGGGCCAACAGAAGAAGAAAGGACTCAACAACGAAGAAAAAACTAAAGGTATGAAAAAGAAGGTCAGGAAGAGAAAAGACGACGACAACACAAAATCTACCCAGCGGAGGCAGATTTGGAATCCAAGGCGCTCACCCCTGCAAAAGCATAAAAAGGAGAGAGAGATCATCGATCAAAAGAATTAATCAATATTTTAATTGTTTTCATGGAGTTTTCTTGAAGTTATCATAGAAAATTCTATAATTTCAATATAGCACCATTTATTGATTTAACAATTTTTTTTTTATAAAAAGTTTTAACCAATTCAAATATAAATCTTAACGTTCAAAGATTTACTCAAAATCTTAACATTCTATTTTATTTTAATTTAATGATTTTAATTGATTATTTATATTATCAATATTTCTACAAAATAATTATATAAATAAAATCAAAATCATATAAAAAAATTTAGATAGTGATTAAATATTAAACTTCTATATTAAAGTTTATGAAGCAAAATCTAATTAGATATCAAATCGTTTGCAAATTTAACATGAATTGAGTTTAAATTTTAAGAAAATTATATCAAACTCGAATCAAATTTAAAATTTAATCAATTTTTTATCAAATAAATTGAATTGATGTAAGTTCGATTTGACATAACTCATTTCTAATTCTACCGTCAACACACAAAAAAAAAAAATCTCTTATAAGAATAATTATTTCAGGGATGTTTTTATATCTTCCAACTCTCGAAATGTCTGCCGCTATTTTCTCTGTTGCACAACTTGTTTTTGGATATATTTTTAAATTTAGTTCAAGTTTTTTTTTTTTTTGCCTTATTATAGAATATAGTATATGATTAAATATTAATATTAAATGTAATCCAAAATAGTCTCGATCTGTCCACTTCTTAATTTGGGACTGACAGTGACCTTTGAATATTGGAACGGTTGTCAACCCATTCTGTTGTTGGAATATGACTTCATAGATGACCTTCTTACCAACGCTCTGTTTGTTGGTTTACATTGAAAACACGTGTGCTCTATTAGGTAAGAATAATAGGTTATTAGTTAGGTTATGGTACAAAAGTTTATATGTAAATAGATGATAAGTTAATATAATTGATTGAATTTAGATTTTATAAATTTGGTATTTGACAAATTGATAAATATAAAATATTATAAGTTTGTGATAAAAATTTGTTTTGGAATAATAATCTTTTTGTTACTTTTACTATGGCCAAGTGATTTAGATAACAAAAGAAATCTCACATGCATTTTACCAGATTGAAGATTGAAGAATATTAAAAAAAAATTATATTTAATATATATTAATTTATATTTACATAATAAATTAATTTTATTAATTAAGAAATTACCTTTACAATTTTTTAACGATTTGATAATTGAGATACTCTTTTATATAATGGAATATGTAAGGAAAATATTTTTTTACAATATTTTTTATATTTAGTATATATTTATTTGTATTTATTTATAAAACAAATCAATCTAATTAACTGAGAGATTATCATCACAATTTAGTAACGTATTGATATTCAAAATACTTTTGTATATATATATATATGATTATGAAATGAAATAGGTAAAGAAAATATTCTCTTTACATGATATCATAGGGCTTTGATTTTTAACTCTAGCCTCTTACATTCTCCCCTGATAATCTCTATATCTCTGTTCCTTTGTCGTCGGTTAGAATTGCATTCTTCTAGCCTCATGATTGAATATGATCCTCGATCTCCAAGTGTTTCCTCGCAATTGAAATCTTCTCTGGTCCCTACTCAAACTCGTACTCATTTCATTCATCTTGCCCTTATTGTCCATAATATCACCAACTTTATATAGGTTAGATTAGATATGAAAAATAGTCAATACAATACATGCTCAGAGGACTCTCTAAGTTCCATGCTAGAGCCTACCAAGTCATTGACCGTGTCATTTCTTCCTTTATGGATGATACGACTGGTCCCTCTCAAAGAAATTGATCATAAACTTCGGTTGTGTATTGATGCAGTTGTCCTACAATAGATCTACAAGACTATATCCGATGATTTTCTCAACAATTTTTGATTGTGATTAAACGATTAAACTTTCTTGGAATCGACAGTTTGGAAAAAAAATTAACAATAAGAACTCAAGGGCACTCTATCTAGAACAATAATTTTCACGAGTGCAAATGGAGCAATTTTCTAATGCTTCATCGTATTGTCAACATTTGAAATCATCTATAACCAAATATACAACGTTGATGCTTCTATATCAAACAAGCGATGGATACTCCAACTTATTTCTAAATTAATTGATGCTTATGCCATTGTTGGATCACAAACTCGACATGAAGATACACTTTCGCCTTTCTATAAAGCATGATCAATGATTGTTTTTGAGGAAATGACAAGGGAGAAAAATCTAAGGCATCAACCATCACGAGAAATTATGTGTTTCTTGCATCTCAAGATGATAATTCTATTGGCAATTCTTCTCATCATGAAAATCATAAAAACACAAATGGAAATAATTGTCGCGGTGGGCGAAACAATGCATCTTCCAACCACAGTAGAGGTAACTGTGTTGCTCATAATAGTAATTGAGGCAAATGACGTGGCAGACGATAATAACATCAACATTGTCCTCCAGTTTTGCCACAACAACAACATATGGAAACCTTGGGCTATCCCCACAATGTTCATACCCAACACCACCAAATTCGCTTAATCAGTCTCCTTCTCATTGCCAACCATGAATTCTCGGGTCTAAACCTCAACATGCGCATATGGCAATCGGAGAAACAACTAGCATCTAACCATCATATGCACCAACCGACATTCAATATGCGTCGCATTCTCAATTTATGGTTCCTCTTAATGAAAAGTGGTAGATGGACCCTGGAGCCACTTCTCACATGACTGCTAATGAAGGTATTCTCACATATTATTCATATGTTAGCAATACATTCTTGTTGCTAGTGATCATAATATTCCATTTATTGGTAGTGGAAATGTATTAGTACCTAATCCTCATCATTACCTAATCCTAAAAAGTATATTACATGCACCAAAGTTAATTTAAAATCTATTTTTTTAAAGAAAAATTACCATTTATAATGATCTTTCTGTTGAATTTGATCATTTTAGTTTTTCTGTGAAGGATTTTCAGACAAGAATTTTTTTAATGGGATATGATAGCTCGGGTGACCTCTATCCAATTACCACAATCTTAACCACTAAGAACTCCTCACCATCACCTTTATCTCTTTATCCAAAGAATCATGACACAACCGCTTAGGATATCCAGGTACTCCAGTTTTAAGTTCTCTTAAAAAAAAGCAGTTTCTGTAATAAGCTTAGGAATAATTTTTTTGTCATTATAGTCCTCTTGGAAAACAAATAAAACCACCATTTTATGAATATTTTTCCTATACCTTTTTGCCTTTTGATATTGTCCAGATTTATATTTGGACATCACCTATTATAAGTTCAGGTGGACATCAGTGTCATGTTTTATTCCTTGATGATTTCACGTGTTTTTAATGGTCTTTTTCAATTGCAAATAAATTTCAAATGCATTCTATTATTAATAAGTTTTGTGTTCATATTAAAACATATTTTGAAAGAGAATACAAATATTTTCAATGTGATAATCAAAAAGAGTATGACAATGCATATTTTCATAAATTTTCTGAACTAAGCAGAATTAAATTTCGATTTTCTTATCCCAACGCCTCTCCTCAGAACGGAAAAGCAAAATAATTTTTTTTTCCATCAATAATATCATTCACACTCTTCTAGTTCATGCCTCTATCCCGCCTTATTTTTGGCATCATGCACTACATATGCCCATTTACATCCTCAACATCTCCATAACCAAACTCTTGCCCTACAAATTCCCACTAAAATTCTCTACTAAACAAACCTATCATAGTAACACCTTACAATATTTGGTTGTCTTTGTTACCCTATCATTCCATCTTTCTCTATAAATAAATTACAATCTCGCTCAACACCATGCATATTTTTTAGTTATCCATCAAATCATAGAGGTTATAAATATTATGATTCGTCGAGTCATAAAATAATTATTTCTAGGCTTGTCTCCTTTGATGAAAATATGTTAATGTTTTCTACCTTAAATTCTCCTCCAACCTCTAATTATGAATTTATGGATACAAGTTACTCACCTTTTTCCTAACTCGATCCAATCTATTCTCATCAAAACACTACTACAATAAACCAACCCTACTCAAAATGTTATCCCATCTAACATAACAACCTCATTCCTAAATCCCACTACTACGACCTCGACATCCCAAAAAATGTCACCGCATACACTAAATCCCATCTCTTCCTCACAAATGGCCTCGCCACAAACTACTGAACCAATCATTTCACTGCTTTACCCACCTCCCTCACCTTAAATGACCACCCAAGTGTGAATTTATGTGTTTGCAGGTACAATTGTCTACAAATGTTAAATGATATTGTTTGTTTGGATTAAGACAACACCTTATGTCAAATGGAATTCAGTGAAGTCTTTATCTATCAAGATGTTATTTGTAATTACAAAGGTCATGCCATTTTAAAATTATAACACCTTAAGTCAAAAGGTGTTCGGTGAATTATTTGGTGACAACTACCCAAAAACCTCTGATGGTGGCATCCGATTAAGAAATTATATCATGCCTCATTATTTAGAATAGTCAAGTTCCAGTTAAAGTACTAACTCATCATTGAATCTAGCAAATGACTTGAAGCTTCAAATTTAAAAGAGAGGAAGCTTGAAAGTGTTTATGGTCCTACACTTAATGCATGTCTGAGTGATTAGTTTAATATAAAGGTATAAGATTTATTCTCAAGATACTAAGCAGTTCATATATACACTCAAATACTTTTTAAATCCTATCATTTTTTACAAAACCACATGAATTTTTTTATATGCGTACTTAATTGGTTAAAGACTTGTTTAACTAGTTAGGAGTGTTTTTTCAATGGTTAATAGATTACCGAATTAAGGTTAATCGATTAACACATTTTTAACGCCTGCAATCGATTAGAGAATCCTTTAATTGATTAATGACGAGAGAATTAAAAAAAATGCATTTTTGGCTTGACTAATATATTAAGATCTAGGGTTTAGAGCATTAAAAATACCAGTAGATCATTTCCTTTTTAAGACAAATATTTTCCTATATAAAAAGGATTTCTCCTCATTTTTATTTTACACTATAATTTGAATTTAAAATCTCTCTTTTTTCATTTTCTACTCATTTCTTCTACTCCCCCCCCCCCCCCTAAGGTACCTTAGTGCCAAGAGAGTGAAAAATATATGTTAGAATTTTGTTGTATTGACGCTGTGCTAATATTATATTTTACTCATGAGGGTATTTTCTCTTGCGTAATACCTATGTAAGAATAGTTATTTGGTTCTTGAGTTTAACACGTTAAAAGCCTTATTTAGTTCCTGAGATTAACTTGAAAAATCTATATTTTCTTCTTGAGATTATCTTGTTAAAATCTTTGTTTGGTTATTGAGTTTATCCGGTGAAAAACTTATTAACAAAGTGACTCCAAAGAAAAGAGGAGGCTTGAATTGTGTTAATTGAAATTCAATGTCCAATTTTAAATAAAAAATTATAAAAATGTTTAGGTTAATTTTATAAAAAAACAGAGAATGAGCGTGAAATAGATGAAAGAAAAGATCAAGAGAAGGAAACAGAATGTAAAGAAAATAAATCAATGTAAAATAAAGAGATAAGGGAAAGAGAAGATACACCACAACTTTTTAAAAATTCGGCCTAGCCACTTAACTTACTCTTATCCCCAAGAGTTTCCTATTGAGAGTTAAACTAAAATCATATGTAAGCTTTTCATAGGTTATGCTCATGAGCATTCTTACAACCAAACATAAGCTTTTAAACTAGCTAATCTCCAAACTAAACAATAGCCCTTCACTGGTAGAGATTAGAACGAAATACAAATTTTAACAGGATAATTTCAAGAACCAAACAAGATATTTACAAAGGATGAGCTCACAAACCAAAAAGAGATTTTAACAGGAGATTTTAACCCTAGTTATTAATCGATTAAGAGCTCTCAAAAGATGGAAAACCTAATCCCAAAAAGGAAACAACGTGGCATCGTGAAATATACGACTTGCGAGTGCATCGCACGCTCGTAGATGATTAAACAGATTCGCCATCGAAATTTATTTATTCCAAAATAAATAAAAGATAAAATATCGATAAAACCATTAAAATAAAATAAAAGGTTCGCAACCAAATTTGAGTTCGGGAGTCGATTATGCGAGGGGGAATGTATTAATACCCATTACATTTGTTGTATTCAACGGGAACCATTTAGTTAGATTTTTTATTGGAGTGTTAGATTTCATTTATTTGATTTCTTCAAGTGATAAAAGATTGAAAAGGAATATAAAAGGAGTCGCAAAAAGATTTTTATTAGGGGGCTTGGCGAGATTGTGGGTCTCACTCCTACGTATCCTCAGGTGCGATGAGGAATTCAAGAAACATAGTTCTTTGTAGAAAACTACGTATTGGTTGGTTGATTTTATTTAATGAATGTTTAGATCCCATACTAGCAGTCAAGCATTTTTTTTCAAGTGATAAAAGATTGAAAGGGAATATAAAAGGAGTCGCAAAAAGATTTTTATTAGGGGGCTTGACGAGATTGTGGGTCTCACTCCTACGTATCCTCAGGTGCGATGAGGAATTCAAGCAACATAGTTCTTCGTAGAAAACTACGTATTGGTTGGTTGATTTTATTTAATGAATGTTTAGATCCCGTACTAGCAGTCAAGCATTTTTTTTCTTACAATTGGAGGCTTAAAGCGTTTGTTTGCATCGTGGTAGAACGAACTAAATAGATGTTTTTTTGAATGTTGATTTGTAAATCCATTCGATGTGTGGTATACGTCTGCTCCTCACCTATTTTAGGTAAAACAATGTTTTTCGTCGATTAAGACAATATAGCTTTCGCTAAAAGCGACTAACAAACAAACATTTTCTATCCAGAACTACGTAAGCCTTGAGTTCTCTATTGCACCCGGAGATACGTAGGAACAGGATTTGTAAATCTTATCAGGCCTATTAAAAAAACTTAGGTCTAGTCTCCTTCGTTAAAAATCCAAAAATATTCTTCTCTCTTCTATTCTTTCTTTCCCACCTAATAACTTGAGAATCCTAACATTTCAAACTAACACTAACACACACAACTAACCTAACGGTTCCCGTTGAGTACATCGGACGTGAGGGGTGCTAATACCTTCCCCTTGTGTAATCGACTCCTGAACCTTGATATTGGTTTCGACGACCATAATGATTTTCGTTCTTTCTTGGGTTTTATCGATATTTCCCCTTTCCTTTTTAGGAATAAATAAAGTTCAGTGGCGACTCTGTTTAGTCCATCATTGCGAGCATGCGATTGCGCTCCGCTAAGTCGTGTTCTCATTTTTTGAGGTGCAACAGATGGCGACTCTACTGAGGATATGATCCTAAGTGAGTCAAGCCTAGTTAGGTTGTTTGTGTGCCTTTGTTTGTTTACTTGTGTGGCTTTTCTTTATTGCTTTTTCTATCTTTATTATCATATTGATATAATTTGTTGTATTGGTTCCATTATACTTTGGTACTTGGATACTCTGATTGCAAACCCTGTGGGAAAGAATTTTTACTCGAGTCTCGAGTAAAAACATAAGATAGGATGAGGTTGAGTAGTGCGGGTCTGCGGGATGAATTTCTCGTTGGGTCAGTACGAGAACCTTACTTAGAGTAGATCCTTAGGAGGATGTTGTCGCCCGACAAGTAAGTTGACGTAAGCTTCAATATTTTCGTTAGGATCCATGTCTCTGAGGACCATTTGTAGAACCTTAATACTTTGGCCAAATAGGAAAGATGGTTGCGTAGTGTGGGTCCACGAGATAAATTTCTCGTTGGGTCGATATGAGAACCTCACTTAGAGTATATTCTTTGAATGAAGTTGATGCCCGACAAGTAAGTTGCCATGGGCAGTAAACAGTCTAATGGATTCATGACTCTGGGAACCTTTGTAACCCTAGATCATACCCGGTGAGAACCTATTCTTGGAAAGTAACCAGATTCATCAATACCTCATACTTTTGAACCTGTGTATTAAAAAAGAAAACCAAATATACATGGCTTGCATTTCATTCATTCACATTCCATCGCATCCGCATCTCATTAGAATGCATGTCATTTTCCAGACAAAATACAAAAAAAACTCATTCATCCTTTGCCCATTATCAGCAAAGTGATTCCCGACACGCAGTTAGAACAAAGAACCATGTCTCAGGAGATGATGGACGAGCTAATGAAAAGTCAAGAAGCATTTAAGGAGGAACTCAATCTTTTGAAGATCCAAATGGGATGGGTCGTGGAAACCCTGCAAGCCTTGTTAAGAAAAGAGGGTCATGCCATACCTATTTCTACAACGGAGGGAGTTACTGCTCCACATACATCTAGTGTTACCCCAAGTCAAGGGCATTTCTATGTGGCAACTCCTCATCTACCGGCATATGTCCCTCCCTCAGGATGTCATCATCAACATCCTCTGACTATTCCTCCTCAAAATCACTGAAGTCAGGTTCAGAACAAAAATCAGAATCAGAACAAGGGGAACAAAGATCACAACGACCTGAATCCAGTGCCATATAGAAAGCTCTACCCGCAGCTAATCTAGAATGCTTTAGTGACCCCTCGAGCTCTCACACCTGCGTCACCATACCTGCCATGGTACAATCTAAATGAAACATGTGAATTCCATAAAGGGGCAGTGAGACATGACCTGGATTCTTCCTTAGCGCTGAAAGCCTTGGTACGAGAACTGGTTAACAAAAATAGCTTAGTATTTGAAGAAGATCACCTGAAGGTGAAATGAGGATACCATACTGGAACAGTGGGGAACTCCATCGAGGAATGCAAGAGTTTTAAGTTCAAGCTGCAAAGATTGATTGACATTAGGTCACCAACACTCAAGGAGGAAGGCTCAGGTACATATATCTTGATTTCTGGGCCAGGTAATAATAAAGGCAAAGGACCCCTAAAACCCCTCAAGGTTTTGTACCACAAGGAAGAGGTCATGGATGTGCCTAACGAGATATCATCGTTTCCCGGTAAGAGCATTGAGATATCGCCTTGGATTTCCAATATCACGACCCATGCCAATGGAAGCAAAGGATAAGTGAGTAGTGGATCCAAGAGGATTGCGTCCAACGATAAGATTGAAGGAAAAGAATTTTAAGATCGTTGTGCCAATGTCAAAAAGCTTGTTGATCCCAACCTTCAAGTGACTGAAAATTAGCAGTTAGCAATGCCCAAAGTGTCATACCATTAACCACTACCTTTTGGTCTTCATTACCAACAATCATGGTTTTCTCATCATTCAAATCAACGAGCTTAAGGCCCGAGATATCAAAATCAGCGTCTAAATCATCCTAGGCCTCGAAATAACTTGGAAAGAAGAGATGCTCCTCGTCATCCAATCCTCATGACATATAGCCAAATTCTACAACCTCTGATTCAAAACTCGTTGGTAGTTCCCAAGTCTCTCAAGCCGGTTTCACAACCTTACCCACCCTGGTATGACCCAAATGTGCAATGTGGATATCATGTCAGATCAAAAGGAAATTCAACTGAAGACTGCAACGCTTTCAAAGCCAAAGTACAACAGTTGATTGACAACATGTACATAGCCTTCCAAGAAGGAAACTTGGTGGTGAACATCAACTTATCTCCCGGATAAGTGTGAAAACCTCAAGGGGCGTCTCCCGAAGTTAATGGATCAAGTTTGAAGAAGTCAATTCCCTAAAGCTGGCAATCATTTGGCTATTTCAGCATTTCTTTTGTAATTTCCTTGCATGTTGATTGTTAGTTGCTTTTAAGCATAGTTGTTTTCTTTGAATTGGTAAGATTAATGAAATGTTTATGCATCTTTTGAATCAATCCATTCGTATTCACTCTTGTTTTTTCCTTTCATTTATAAAAAAAATACTTCTCTCATTCACTTTTGTTTATCAAACCCTTGTGTTAACAAAGATTGGAAGGACGATGATGAAAACGAAACACCTGAAGTTGTTGTGGTATGCTTTTGAAGAAAACCTTGTCGATGATGTAAGACATTGTTTCAAATCCCCAAACACCGGAGACATAAGAAGATAATCCCTATTCAACCACTTTGAGCCTAGAAGTTGGTGTTTCTTTCGGATCTAAAACCCTTAATCTTAACCTGGGGAAGGGTAGTTGTGTTTAAATAGTTTGACCGTGCATTCGATCTTTCAAAAGAATCCGTCCATTTGTACACCCTCTAAATAGGTTCAACCACAGGTTATCCTTCACGCACATGTTGAAGTGTCGAAGAAGATGAGAAAAGCTAAAATTAGTGTTGGTTGATCCTCATCCACCAATAATATGGCAGTCAACACCTTTCAAAAAAGAGAAAAAAGCCCGCTAAGTCAAATACCACAAAATGACTTTGGCAAAAATCAGGGAATCTCGGTGGACCAAAGGCTTCAAAGAAGTGGTCCATGCAAAAATTAGGGATATAAAAGAAATCAATCAAAGGAGGTCACTAAATCCTCAACAAAAACAAAATAAGGTGTCTGTCATTTCAAGAAAATCTCATTTTGAATCCTCATCCTTACCATCACACCTTTGATCCCTCTTGGAAGTTGAATCCGTGTGTCAATTAACTGAACGTAGGAATTAGAGATCATCAAGAAGAAGCGGTGGGTTAAAATAAAATTTGAGCCTTACATCCTTTTGTTTAAAAAACCCGTGAACCAAGCCATATTACAACCCTTAAAAGACCTAATTGAGGCAAGATTTATTTTGAAAGCATATTACAACAAGGTTGTGTTAACCTGACTCCAAACTATCTTTGTTAATCATTTGATTACACTAGCTTGCACACTGTGAATGACTAGATCATCATTGTGTTCTTATCAATGACTCGTTTAGTGTATTTCACCTATTCATATCAATAAATTTTGATTTCAAAATTTTGCATAAGCACTGCATTAAAATTACCATTTTTTGAATGAATAATCTTATTTGTAAGTCAGCACTCAACATCAAAGAAATTCCAACAATATACAGTTGAGGAACTTGATAAAGTGAAAGAAGTCTAGTCAGGGAAAATCAATTTGAGTATCAGTCAATCCAAGCCAATCACCCCGAGGTTCAGTTAGCCAAGAGTAATTTGCTTCAAGACTCAGACCTGGGCAAGCAACTTCAGAAGCTGATTGAGTCCAACTATTCAAGGAAAGTCAATCAGAAGTCTACCATTCCAGGTTTTGGTTAATCAGGGTCAAATCACTATAGTATTCAAACATTGGGGCAAGCCATCTCGAGATCGTCTCATGTTAAGTTGTTTCAAACTTATTTTCAAGATGAACATTTTTAAAGATCCAATAGACTGGGGCAAAATGAGCCACAAAGGGGCAGACCCCCTTCATGCTTTCAAATTGCTCAAACAAATTTTGTCATACGTCAACAACTATTGAGTTTAAGACGAGTGCCCGAAAATTATTCTAGCACGATTCATTAATCCTCCAAAAGGATCCCATTGGCTAAGTTGTGGCTGTCAAGCTTGATAGAAGTCTTCTTTGACAACATCTACCACAAATTATGGTTGAGTTCTAGGTGTTGAGGAATCATGACCTCCATAAAAATCCTCTACAAACTCCCAGTCCACTCAAGTGTCAGCATTTTCATATAATGATCATTCATATATCATGCATAAAAACAAATTCAAATCATGCATATCCGAAATGTACTTCATGCTCATTTTGCATTGACCCATGTCTTGTTGTTGATCCTATATCCTTTTACCTTTAATTCCAATTTATCTTTGGTTCCTTTAAATTATCATCCAATTTTCGAAGTCATTTTCAAGTCCAACTCAGTTGGCACCTATCAAAAAAATTGTCCATGAGGTTCATTTCCTTTTTGGATTATCTGATGAATTTCTGGATTACACCTTTGTTTATTGATGTATTTCCAGATGTTTCCCCACCTATCTGATGTATACTCGAATATGTTTGTCTTATATTCTGATGTATTTTAAGAATTTTATCGATGTGTTACCAGATGTGTCTGTATTCTGTTGTATTTTCAGAATATCACTTGTAATTCTGATGCATTTCCAGAATTCATTTCTTTTACTCTCCGATGAATTCTTGGCCATGTCATTTTTTTTGTTCTCACGCACTTCAAGAACCCTTATGCCATTCTCTAGCATTATTTCAATACTCATTGGGGTCTCCCAAAATTCAGTTGTCACTAGGCATTATTCCAAGTTTAGTTGTTACTATAACTCATTTTAAACCCAAGTGTCGTTGGCATCACTGTCACTCTATTTGTAAATACAATCGTAATTAATATCTGAAGTTTGGTTGTCGCCAATATCATTTCAAGTCCAGTTGTTGCTGGAAAACTTTGTTGTAGCCAGTAATTATTTTACTAATGCCTTCGGTCCACTCTAATTGTTGTTGGCAAAATTCGTTAAAAGCTGGTTGTAATCCATTGCTTATGGTCAAAGTCCAATTGTTGTTGACACCTATTCGTTAAAAGTTGGTTGTAATCCATTACTTACGGTCAAAGTCCAATTATTATTGGCACGTACAGAGAGTTTAATTACCCTGTCTTTCCTAATGGTTCTGTGAAAGTCATGTATGACTTATCATCTTGAGGAATTCCCGGAAGCTTGGAGGTTTTTCGTGTTAGAAAACTCCAATGATGTTGGTTTTGTTTGATTTCTTTGTAAATAATCATCGTAGCCTTTTGTGTGGATAATCCACTTATAAGAAGACTCCCGTTGATCTTTGTTTTGCATAAATTCCCTGTTAGGAATCTCCAAAATCTTTGATCGGATGAATTTCTTGTGAGAAATCTCAAGAACTGTTAGGTGTATTCTAAAGTGTCAGGTCATGTATGAACCTGTTGATGAAACTCGCTTTGTATGTTTTCCAATATTGCCAGGTCATGTATGAACATGTTATTGAAGTTTTCTTTGGGTTTTCTAGTGTTGTTGGGTCACGTCTGAACCTGTTAATAAAATCTCTTTGAAAACTCCAGAATTGCCAAGTCATGCATGAACCTCTGGATATGCTTTCTTTGAATTTTCCAATGTCTCCAGGTCACGTATGAACCTATTGATAAAACTCCCTTTGATTTTTCCGAAGTGTTGTCAGGTTATGTCTAAACCTTTGGGTGAAACTTTCTTTGAATATCCCAATGTTGAGGCTATTGTTGAAACACTTTGAATTTTCCAATGCTTTCAGGTAATGTATGAGTCTGTTAATGGAACTTTCCTTGTATGTTTTCTAGCATTGTCAGATCATGTTTGAATCTGTTATTGAAACTCTTTGAATATTCCAATGGCCAGGTCATGTATGAACCTATAGATGAAATTCTTTGATTTTTTCTGGTGTTGTCAGGTCATGTATGAACTTATTGACTAAACTTTCCTTGATGTTCAAGCTGTCATAAGGTCATGTGTGAACTTATCATTCAAACCCTCTTTGTATGTTCCCTAATGATGTCAGGCCATGTATGAGTCTGTTAATTAATCACTCTTTGAATATTCAAGTGTTGTCAAGTCATGTTTGAACCTGTTGTTGATTTTTTTTAATATTCCAGTGTTGTCAGGTCATGTATTAACCTGTTGTTAAAATCTTTTTGCATATTCCCCAATTGTCTTTCCTCCAACAAGATTGTTATCCCCATTGAATTTCTACCCTCATTTTTTTGGTATTTGTGAGTCAGCTTTACCATATATCCCCATTATTCCCCATGGATCCATTATCCAGTCTGCTTATTATCCATCATAAAAATCATGCTAGGGTACATTTGGTCTCACGTCATATCCCCAGCAAACCAAAAAATAAAATAAATGAAAAAGAGTCATTCATACAGTCATAACATCTCATCTCATATCATATCATTTGCATTTCAGGATTAAAATCTAGGTTTTCTTAGTATTTAACTATCTCCCACTATGATCATATGAAGAATGTCCTGCTCCATATTCTCTGGTTGAAGATACTTAAATATGGGCAACTGTCACACCCCGATTTTGACCCTGAATCTCGATCCAGTACATTCACCATAGATGTTGCACCTCTGCATAGCATAACTTGCATTCCATACCGCAATATGCCTAGAATATCAGTCGAAATAAATTTTTCGGATCTACAAGCAAACCGGTTGAATCAATTTTCAAATGTATGTAAAATTAACGGACAAAAATTTTCAAGATCGATCTTGCAGACGTCAATTTTATTAATCTACGGTTGACGTAGTTTAATCTGGTATGCTCGATTTATTTTTCGGCTACTTTTTCAGTCGCATTTTAAATAGTCTAAGCCTTTTAACCAATGAAATTTTATTTACAAAATTGATCAAAATCTCTATGTTTCCGAGAAGTTTATTTTACGCTGATCATTTTGGTGCATTCAGTTTAATTTTTCAAGCAATTTTGCGTCCGATTTTTATTCATTATGAGTCCGTTTATTTTTATCTTTTAGTTGAAATGTTCGAAATAATTAAATTTCTGATTATTTTGAAATGTTTGATTTTTTTTGTTTTAATTAGTTTTAAGTAATTTTTGTCACATAAATAAAACTTAAGGGGCATTATGGGAAATTGTAGTAACATTTAGAACCCTAATGCATTGTATATATATATATATATAGATAACAACATTGAGAAAAGATAAATACGAGTGTGGCGCACGAAGGTTCTAAGATCTCTCTCATTTGAAACCAACACCAATAGAAGGGAAACAAGGGTGTGCAGGAGGGACTGATTTCTTTTCACTCTATAAATTTTTCTTTTCAAACAAATTTAAATGATAGAAAGTTTCTTTGATTTTGAATTTTAATAAACAATATCTTCTTCTCATTAGCCACCTGCCTCTACATCACAAGGACTCTCTCTCACCCTAAAATTCATGTGGCTCAGACACATTTCTTCATCAAATTTCTTGTTCTCTCATTTTCGGACCATACTTTTTCTCTCCAAGATAACCTCCTCAGTTTGTATGTTAACATTACTCTTCACAACTCGCTGCCGATAAACCAAATCTCATTGTTCTTTTTCTTATTTGATATTTCCCTTATTATTTTGATTATTATTGTTTTTATATATTTTATTTTTATATATTAGTTTTATCTCAATTTTTATATATACATATATATATTTTTTGTTTTGATACATATATATTGTTTTTTTTATATTTATAATTACTTTCTGTTTGGCCTATATGTATATATTTGTGTGTGTTTCAAATTTAATATATATATATCCGTGTAGTTGGGTTATAATTATATATATATATATATATATATATATATATATATATATATATATATATATATATATTTTACGTATATTTACTTCAGTTTATATATATATATATACTTCCATTTTTTACTTCTAGCTTTTATATATATATATATATATATATATATATATATATATATATATATATATTATATATATATACTTCAATTTTTTTTTCTCTATATACACACTTATATTTATTTATTTCTAGTCTTATGTATATCAATTTTTAATTTTTAATTTTTTTATTGATTTCGCATTCGTATTGTGGATGTAGTATTTAGCTTTATATTTTTTGATTCATTTGAATTGATGCAAAAAACATTACAACACTGTTGTAGTAATATAATATGCTTGATTGTTGTCTTGCTTTGATTGTGTTATGATCTCGATGTTAAAATTTAATTTAACTTTCGAAAATCATTCAGACACATAGATTCAGTTGTCCGACTTCTTATAGAGTGATTTTTACATGAATCCACTCTAAATTAGTTTAGAGCCAAATTCAGTTGCTTTCACATTCGGTTGGTTTCCGGTCACCTGGCTTACTCTTGGGCCTTCTTACAATGAGCTCTTGATCAATATCAAGATAGTTTTCATAATTTCAAACCTTTGTACATTAATCATTTTTAATTTAATTTCAAACCATTTTCTTAAATAAAATATGAAGAAAAAGATTACCTGGATGAAATATCCAGTCGTAATCCCGAATATTAGGCTCAAGTTGTAAGAGCTTGTAAGCCCTATGTATCCGTCTTCTCTTCAAAACGCTCCAATATTCAAATCATTTTCATAAGTGAATCTGAAGAAAAAGATTACCTGGATGAAATACCCAGTCGTAATCCCGAATATTATGCACAAGTTGTAAGAGCTTGTAAGCCCTATGTATTCGTCTTCTCTTCAAAATGCTCCAATATTCAAATCTTTTTCTCAATAAAATTTGAAGAAAAAGATAACCCTGGATGGAATATCCAGTCGTAGTTCCGAATGCTAGGCCGAAGTTGTAAGACCTTGCAAGCCATAAGTGTTCGTCTTCCCTTCAAAACACTTGTAAGCATTCAAACTTCTTTTCTCAATAAAATTGAAAGAAAAGATTATCTGGGTGAAAGGTATAGACGTAATCCCGAGTATTAGACCCAAGTTGTAAGAGCTTGCAAGTCATAAATACTCGTCTTTCAAGCCCAAAAATACATTCAACCAATCAAACTCTTTTTTTTTTGCTATCGTGCGATTGATCAGGAAAACCTTTTCATAAACGAAAGACACCTTGTCTTAAGATGATGCAAATCAATGCTTCATCCATAATTGTTGAGTTGAGATAAGTGACGTTTTTCTGAATGTTGATTTGTAAATCCATTCGATGTGTGGTATACGTCCGCTCCTCAACTATTTTGGATAAAAAATGTTTTTCATCGATTAATACAATATAACTTTCGCTAAAATCGACTAACAAACAAACATTTTTTATCCAGAACTACGTAAGCCTTGAGTTCTCTATTGCACCCAGAGATACGTAGGAGCAAGATTTATAAATCTTGTCAGACCTATTAAAAAAACTTAGGTCCAGTCTCCTTCGTTAAAAATCCAAAAATATTCTTCTCTCTTCTATTCTTTCTTTCCTATCTAATAACTTGAGAAGCCTAACATTTCAAACTAACAGTAACACGTACAACTAACCTAACGGTTCCCGTTGAGTACAACGGACATGAGGGGTGCTAATACCTTCCCCTTGTGTAATCGACTCCTGAACCTTGATATTGGTTGCGACGACCATAACCATTGTCGTTCTTTCTTGGATATTATCGATATTTCCCCTTTCCTTTTTATGAATAAATAAAGTTCAATGGCGACTTTGCTCAGTTCATCATTGCGAGTGTGCGATTGCGCTCCGCTAAGTCGTGTTCTCATTTTTTGAGGTGCGACAGTAACTTACAAGACCAATTCAAATTGAGCTTAAATTCCTAAAGTCTTGAAAACACATGGAGTCTTATTTTAGAAAATAATCATTTATTCATAAAATTTGACGGATGCAAAATGACATAATGAATGCAAATGCACTAAGAGAATGAAAAATGTATGATTATAATGAGGCCATAATGATTTTAACACAACCATGAACTAAACATACAAACCATGACAGTATGCAAGTTTTTTACTAAAGAAGAAAACACTAGCCTAATAATCTTTAAATTTCTTTAAAAGATATTGACAAGTACAATCAAGTTATGAATGAACATGGCCAAAGGCCAAATGGTTTGTTATGAATGTCAATGTTAATACAAGTGAGACATGAATGCAACTAGCATGAGTTTAAGAATGATACAATGTAATGGAAATGTAATGATACTTATTAGACTAGGCATATGGTCCAATTGATCCTAATATCCAACATGGTCAAGGTCTAAAAAGATGCAGAAAGATGCAATGTAATAAGTTAAAATGAATAAATAAATAAAAAGGAAAAATTGGGGTATGATAAACACTACAACTGGATTATGCGGTTTAATCAATTAATAATATTTCTAATTGATCAAGGAGTATTTTTCATTTCTCTAATTTATTCAACTAAGTGTTTAATCGATTAGGTCCAAGCCCAAATTCTAACAACAAGAAAATTCCAGATGAACAAGATGATGATGTAAATGATGAATGTTTTGTTTGGGATGATGAGGATGTTAAAGATCAATTCAAAGATAACCAAAAAGCTCTGATTGGAAAGTTCCCCTAAAAAACCTTCGAACAAAAATTCGCTATCAAACGATCTAGCTAGTATATGGTGTGGCCCTCAAGGGATACAAATTACTTAATTGGATTCAGGTTTCTACCATATCACCATGAATAACGACATGGACATCAAAATAATCCTTAGAGAAGACCCCTGGATATTCAAAAATATCCATCTCTCAATAAAACCCGTGTTCCAAGACTATCTATCCCAAAAAGACCATTTTTTCAAAGTCGCTATATGGATCAAACTATAGGGAATCCCTCAAAAAAATCAAAACTGATCAAATGGGAGGAAATATTGGGGGAGGGGAATTGGATAGGTCATTGATTCCAGTTTATACATGTTCCCCAATAAATCTACTACTATCAAGGTTAAGGTGCTTCTTGATGTTAAAAAACCTTTCAAAGTTGGAATTCACATAGTTAATAAAAGAGAAGGCATAAAATGGATCGAATTTTGCTACGCGAGAATCCCTATATTTTGTTTTAATTATGGAATAGTGGGACACAATGAAGAATTCTGTCCCAATAACGGCCAAAAAAGTCTCAATTCAAATGCGTATTTTTATTAACATTTATGGCTACTCTAATCATTCTAAGAAGTATCTTACTCTCTCTCTCTTAACAAATATTTATAATGTTGATAACTTTGATAATTGGATTATTAGTCGTGACTTTAACATAGTTTCTTCTACTAAGGAGAAAAGTAGTGTAAATCATATAGACTTAAGTATCACTAACAAGTTAATGACACTATCACTAGTTGTAACTTTAATATCATTGGTTTTGTAGGAGATCTTTTTACTTGGTATAAGAGTCAGTGGGTTGGTAATTACATTTAGTCTAGGCTAGATAGGTTTCTTGTCTCTAATGGATGGTTAAATAGTTACCAATTATTTATTATTAACCATTTAATAAGATATACCTCTTATCACAACCCTATATAATTATGGTACAAATCTAACAACTTATGCAGAAATACTAAAAAATCTAGCCCTACAAGGTTTGAAAAGGTGTGGATCTCTAATGCCGACAACAATTTGATCATCCATCAACATTGAGGAATGTCTACTGAAGATTATCATACAAAAACATCACACACTTCATAACCTTGTTGAATGTGGGAAAAATGTTTGGTAATATTCCATATAAAATGAAGGTAGCACATAAGAAGCCGAAACAAATACAAAGAAGAAACCCATATGAGAACAAAAAGAAAGGCATAATGCTGGCCAGGGACGGAGCCACATTATGTGGTAAGGGGGCATGTGCCCCCACTAATTTTTTAATTTTTTTTAAATATTATTATATATTTATATAATAATTGATAAAAAATTATTTACTTTAAAAATAGTAATTTATCAAATAATTGAAAGAGTATTTTGTTATGAATTTATAATTTAAAATTATAAGATATATAGGCAAAATTATATCAAAAGTCTTTTAAATTATTTTTGTGTAATAGATTTGTCATTTAAGTTTTTATGTGTAACAACTCGGTCCTTTAAATTATCAAACATGTGAATCATTAGTTTTTTTTAACAGTGTAAATGTGTAAATTGTGGATGTAATTATTTTGAGTGATTATTAAAATGATGAAGTGTAATGAGAAATCTCTAAATATTCTAAATGTTCTAAACATGAAGAAAAATATTTGAAATCAATCTAAATGACCAATTTGTTATAAAAAAAACTTAAATGACCAATTTATTATACAAAAATAATTTAAAAGGATGTAAATATATGAAAAATTATTTAGGGTTTCTTTTGTGAATTATTTATTTTAAAAGTTAATTTTGAGTTTAAAATATGTTCGATTAAAATATAGTTAAATTGATTTTTTATTTAATTTTAAAATAATATTTTACTAAAATCTTTTTAAAAAAAATAGCTTTATATATTTTTATTTTAATACTAAGATGTCATTATGAAAAATTACGATCAACCACTCATATCATCGTCAATTACTTATATATAAAAGTAGATAGATAAATATTGTTGTTGATAATGAAATTAAATAATTACATAAATAAAAAATTTAAATTTTATTAATTTTTTTAAAGATAAATTTTATAATATGATATATATTTATAATTTTTAATTCTATTCATCGTAGATATATTATGCTACAAATTCATAAATTAATATATTGCCCCTAGAACATAAAATTTATGGCTCCGTCCCTGACGTTGGCTGAAGAGGAAGTGGAAAAATATCTCCACATGGAAGAGGTTTGATGAAGGGAAAGATCCAAGAGTGAATGGCTCAAAGAGGGGGACAAAAACACTAGATACTTCCATTTGAAAGCTAGCTAAAGAAGGAACAATAACCACATCCATCAGAACTAAGATAAGAATAATAGAGATTACAAATATGAGCAAAATATAGCTCAAGTTTTCATATCTTATTTCAACAATCTTTTCACATCTAACAGAGCTGTCAAAATTGGTTAGTCCATTTGGACCGGCCCGCCAGACCCGAAAAATCATAGGACTTGAGCCTTAAAATTAGAGTCCATATTTTTTAGGATCTTTTTAGCCCAGTCGTAAAAATCCTGCTACCCATTAGGGCTAACCCGTACGCGCCGTGGGTAGCTTGTTAGACCCACATAGCTATAAATTTTTTAAAAAAATTAATACTTATATTGTCTTACTCCAAAATAACACATTGAGTTTTCTCACCTCACTAAATTTTATCTCTATTCTATTCAATCTTTCTCTTTTAAATTGTACACGTTAATATAATGAATTTTTTTTCCTCGTATACTAACAATTTTTCTTATCTTAAATATTCGAGTATTATTTTATACAATTTAGACATATCTTGTATTTAAAAACACATTATAGTATATACAAAAGAGAATATAGTACTTAAAAATGTATTATGTTTAAAATAATATAATTTTTAATTTCATTTATAATAAATATTATGATATTTTTATTTATATTTTTTATTTAAAAAAGTCCGTTTAGGACCGGGTAGCCCGAAGCCCATCTAGGGTCGGGTCCAGGTAGTAATTTTCAAGCCTATATTACAATAGGACTTTTTGGCCCCACCCTAAAAATCCAGAGGCCCACCAGAGCCGGTCCGTTTAGGGTCGGGTAGCCCATTTTGATAGCTCTAGTAGTGACATCTATGATGTGGTGAGAGGTAGAATAAACGATGACATGGAAGAAGAATTACAAAGAAAGTACAATGTTAATGAAATCATAGAGGCCATTAGCCAAATGAAAGGGTCAGCCTCTCCAATCCTTGATGGCCTTCTAGGTTGTTTTTACCAAAGCTACTGGGACGTAGTGGGGTAAGATGTTATTAATCTAGCTTTATACATTCTAAATAATGATTGTAATGTCTTAAAACTCAATGACACTTTTATTTATCTTATCCATGAGGTAAGTAAATCTACCTTATCTTCTATCATACCCTCAAATTTACCCTACCTTCATATCACCTTCCATAACCTAAATTCATAAGCATACACTTCTCATACATAAATTCATGTGCATTTACACTCATGATAAAGAATAATCCATAAACTCAAGACATGAGGTTCATCTATGAAGCTGCAAGACCCCCTGATCATGTTAAGGTGTGCCCAAGCCACCTTAACCCTAATCTTCCTCCTCAAGCATCATTGGAACTTGGAGGATACCTCATAACAACTTCATCACCTCCAAACCCCAAATTGAATGGTGATCCATCATTGAAGACATGTGAAGATTCATCTGGTCAACCAAGGACTTCAACCCTAGTTCTTGATCCTCAATGGCTTGTACAAGTCATGATTCATATTGTGCCTTGACCATACCATGGAGGACCAATAATATCCAAGCATTGTTCATGCCACAACCCTTTAAATCACGTCAATACACCTCTTACGCCTCAAAATCCTACATTGTCTGGCTATAGCTCTTGATGAGACTTGTGGACCAAGAAACCCTAGTTTGTGCATCCCTTGACTTCTACGCCTTGCCTCATTTGATCATCCCATAATTCAACACTTCATTCACCTTCAATTCAAGTAACTTTTAACCATAATTCATCAATCAAACACCCATTTCATCCATGTTACAAGTCTTTGGTTTCATCATGAACTTTAAACTTTCAATGCCTAGATTTCACCCATGGACTTGACCTAAAATTATCCCACCTAGCACCAAGCTTCATTTTACATCATGATATGATCATATGAGCTTTAAACATACATCATTGTGCCTTACAAATCAAGAAATCACAAAATGGTATTTCTAGGCCATGTTGGTTGGTTACATTTTGGCAAGAATAACCTACCATTTGGTCCAAACCCTATAACGTTTTCACCTTTCAAGCTTTTCAAGATCTTCTTTGAGAAAAATTTCTTAATTGGATCCCTCTTAAAATTATTTCAAATTCTAAGACCTAAATCATTGATCAAGGACCTCAATTTTTGCATTGGCCAAGCTGGTCAAGATGCCTAGCCAGACCTATAATCATGCCCATGACCCCCACTTTACCTCATTGCAATTTCCACCGCACAACTCCTTTTGACCTGGTTCTTTTTGAATTTGATCAAGGAAATGGAAAAGAACATTTGACACAAGTTTCATGCAAAATGCACAAGCCAATTTCATTTGGTCCAAGTTCAAAGTTGCTAACTTGCCATGTTGCACAAACCAGACCATACATGAACAGATTTTGCATTTTGATTCACCAACCCCCAAACCATATTGTTGTAAATCCTTTTGACCCTTAACATATTGCATAAATTTTTGTGACATGTTTAGAAGCCAACTTGGTTGCAACAAGAGTGTAACACCCCAATTAAAATAAGATAATTATTTAATTTAAATTAATATTTTATTTATTAATTTAATTGAATAATTGGAATTTTGGATTATTATTATTATTATTTTGGGAATAATAATTATTGGAATATATATATAAGTTGGAATAATAAAAAGTCCCAATTTTTGGAACAAGGGTTTTCACGTGAAAAGGAAAAGAGAAGCGGCTGAAAGAGAAAAAGGGCAAAAGGCAGAACAAGAGAAGAGGAAGAGCTTGAAGCTGCAGAATTTGCCGGATTAACTCAGGTAAGGGGGGGTTTATCGTTGATTTAACGGGTATTATATGATAATGTGTCATGGGTAGTGATAGACCTTTGAATTACCTCTGAATTGGATGATTAGGATGAAATTGTGAACTTTTGGGATGAATGAAATTGGGGAAGAATTGAGAGGGAATTCGTAGGAATTTGATGTAAACGTGTTAGGTTTGGTGTAATCAAATAAGATATGAATTGTGTTGACAATGAGGACGATTAATTGATGTAAGTTGGACTGTGGAAGGTTGGGTCGGATAGGTTTCGTAATAGGGAAAACCATTGTAGACCTGAAATCTGTTTTCTGTAGCAGAGGGTTCTGTTCGCGCGCGATTCGCGGCGCGAAGCCCCGTTCGCGGCGCGAACTGTCAAATCCAGAAGGGTTCTGTGACGCACCGTTCGCGGCGCGAACCCTCCTGCGCGGCGCGAACTGTGCTGTGCAGAAGTGGATATTAAATTGTGATTTCTGTGCTGCGGTGGTGCAGTTTTGGCTGTTTAGGCTGAGTGATGTGATTTAGCTGAGGACCGATGTATTAGGGATCATTTCCCGTTGTTTTGAGTGGCATAGGTATTAGTAAGGTGTGCTAATACTATGATTGATTGTGTGGCATGATATGATATGCTTTCGTGATAATTGTGTTGATGATATGTGATGGTGTGCATTATGCTGTAAATGTATCAGTTATGTATGCATTGTGAATAGACTGTTGTATGACTTATGGTGTGAGCATATTGTCTATTCTTGAGTTGTTGTTGATGCTGCATTGCTAGATGATTAGCATGCATGGCATAGCCTGTGGGGCTGTAGCTAATTCCCATTGTGAGGGATTAGTGAGTAAATCGTGGTGAATTGTTGTTGATGTTTGCATGCTAGATGATTAGCTTGCATAGTCTAGCCTTTGGGGCTGTAGCTAATTCCCATGGTGAGGAATTAGTGAGTGAGTCACTAGGTCTCAAATGAGTGGGACTAGTGAGCTTAGTAGCCGTATCCGGAGGGATCGGTGAGCTTGAACTGTATGTTCGAGAAGAGTCGGTACCGCATATGTTGAGTCTCGTTGCATAATGAATGTATGGCATATAATATGATTGGATGTATTCCAGTATTATATGTGTGTTGTGTGTTGTGTTGTTGATGTTGAGTATGGTTGGAGATTATACATATGTTATTGTTGAGTATGATGTTTGAATTGATACTGCCGTTATTGAGTGTGTAGTCTGGTTAGGGTGATTTGATGCGTTATTTACTTAGCATTACATAATGTTGTATAATGCTTATTATATTGATTGAGGAACTCACCCTTACACCTATTTTTCAGGTAACGAGCAGTGAGTTGAGTAGGAGCTAGTGCTTGGAGTCTAGTGTAGTCTCCTAGTGGGTCATGCTCTGATAGATGTAACATCGGGATGGGTTGTTTGAATATTTTATTGATTGGTTGTGAACCATTTTGCATGTAATATGTTACATGATGTGAATAATTGAATTGATTTTATCCGCTGCGTATTATGCAGATACTTTATAATTTGGATTAAATAAATGAGCATGACAGGATATTCTGATGATGGTTGTGAAATGATTGTGTGACACCCTTCGGGGCATAATTACTCTGATTGATATGTTGCTATTTTAATTAAATAATTTGGGGTATTTAGAAGGGTGTTACATTAGTGGTATCAGAGCATAGTCGGTCGTGTCGAGTCGTAATTATTCTGTTTCCCCTGTACGGGATAGGTGTTGTGTAACCCTATCAGTACTTATTGTTTTGGCTTGTTGGGTTTTCAGAATAGAGATGGCTGGAAGAGGTAGAGATGATGCTGCGATTGCTGAGGCTCTGGGTATGCTGGCTGGAGTACTTGGAGGAAATCCGAATGTTGTGGGAATGGGAGCTGCTCGTCAGTTGAGTGAGTTCCAAAAGAACAATCCTCCAATGTTTAAGGGAGCATACGACCCAGATGGTGCTCAGAAGTGGTTGAAAGAGATAGAGAGAATCTTCCGAGTAACTGAGTGTGCCGATAACCAGAAGGTCAGGTTCGGTACGCATATGCTATCAGAAGAAGCTGATGATTGGTGGGTTGCTACCCGCACTGAGTTGGAGGCTGCTGGAGATGCTGAGATTTCTTGGGCTGTGTTCAGAGAGAGATTTCTGAGGAAGTATTTTCCCGAGGATGTCAGAGGAAAGAAGGAGATAGAGTTCTTGGAATTGAAGCAGGGTAACAGGTCTGTTACGGAGTATGCTGCTAAGTTCACAGAGCTGTCGAAGTACTACACTCCCTATGCTGAGGCTGCTGGGGAATTTTCGAAGTGTGTGAAGTTTGAGAACGGGTTGCGTCCCGAGATCAAGCAGGCAATTGGGTATCAAAGGATTAGAGTGTTTTCTGATTTGGTCGACTGTTGCAGGATTTTTGAACAGGATTCCAAGGCCAGAGCTGAGAGCTATCAGCAGAGAGTTGATAGGAAGGGCAAGAATCAGATTGATCGTGGAAAACCGTATGCAGCTGGCAAAGGTTTTCAGAGGCAGAGTGGGATGAAGAGGCCTAGTGGGGGAGATTCTAGTGCTCCTGTTAAGTGTTACAGATGTGGTCGGGCTGGACATCGTGTTCATGAGTGTACCAGTGCTGAGATGAAATGTTTCAAGTGTGGAAAAGGTGGTCATTTGGCTGCAGAGTGCCGGTTGAAGACCGTGACTTGTTTCAACTGTGGAGAGTTGGGTCATATCAGTCCACAGTGTCCAAAGCCAAAGAAAGAGAATCAGTCAGGAGGCAAGGTTTTTGCTTTATCGGGTTCTGAGACTTCTGCAGATGATCGTTTGATCCGAGGTACGTGTTGTATTAATGGCTTTCCTCTTGTAGCTATTATTGACACAGGTGCGACTCATTCTTTTATATCTTTGGATTGTGCTGTGAAACTTAAGTTAGAGATATCTAAGATGTTTGGTAGTATGGTGATTGATACTCCTGCGAAGGGTTCAGTGACTACTACTTCAGTTTGTTTAAGTTGCCCTTTGAGTATTTTTGGTAGAGATTTTGGGATAGACCTTGTGTGTCTTCCTCTAGTGCAGATTGATGTTATCCTGGGTATGAACTGGTTGGTGTGTAACCGAGTTTATATCAACTGTTTTGAGAAGACTGTGATATTTCCTGAGATTGAGGAAGGAAAGAGTTTGTTTCTATCGGCAAGGCAAGTGAATGAGGAAGTAGCTGATGGGGCGGAGTTGCTTATGCTGTTAGCGACTTTGGAAGTTAAAGATAAACTGGTGCTTGGCGATCTAGCTGTGGTGTGTGATTTTCCTGATGTGTTTCCGGAAGAAGTGAATGAATTGCCGCCAGAGCGTGAAGTTGAGTTCTCGATTGATTTGGTACCTGGTACTAGACCGATATCGATGGCTCCGTACCGTATGTCTGCTGTTGAGTTAGCTGAATTGAAGAGTCAGTTGGAAGATTTGTTGGATAAGAAATTTATTCGTCCTAGTGTGTCACCGTGGGGTGCACCAGTGTTGTTGGTTAAGAAGAAAGAAGGTACTATGAGGTTGTGTGTGGACTACAGGCAACTGAATAAAGTGACGATCAAGAATCGGTATCCTTTGCCGAGGATTGATGATTTGATGGATCAGTTGGTTGGTGCTAGTGTGTTCAGTAAGATAGATTTGAGATCGGGGCATCATCAGATACGTGTGAAAACTGAGGATATTCAGAAGACTGCTTTCAGAACAAGGTATGGACATTATGAGTATTCTGTAATGCCTTTTGGTGTGACTAATGCACCTGGAGTATTCATGGAGTATATGAATAGGATTTTCCATCCGTACCTAGACCAGTTTGTTGTAGTGTTTATTGATGACATTTTGGTGTATTCGAAATCTGAAGAAGAGCATGCTGAGCATTTGAGAGTGGTGTTGGGAGTTCTACGAGAAAAGAAGTTATTTGCTAAACTATCCAAGTGTGAATTTTGGTTGGAAGAGGTTAGCTTTCTTGGTCATGTGATTTCAAGAGGTGGTGTTGCTGTTGATCCTTCTAAGATAGAAGCGGTGTCTAAGTGGGAAGCTCCGAAGTCTGTTGCTGAGATTCGAAGTTTTCTTGGTTTGGCTGGTTATTATAGGAAGTTCATTGAGGGATTTTCTAAGTTGGCGTTACCGTTGACGATGTTGACTAGAAAGGGGCAAGCATTTGTTTGGGACTCAAAATGTGAAGAAGGTTTCCAAGAGTTAAAGAGACGGTTAACTACTGCTCCTATTCTGATATTACCGAGTTCGTCGGAATTATTTGAGGTTTATTGTGATGCTTCATTGTTGGGTTTAGGTGGTGTGTTAATGCAGAATAAGCAGGTTATAGCTTATGCTTCGAGACAGCTGAGGATTCATGAGAGGAACTATCCGACGCATGATTTAGAGTTGGCAGCTGTGGTATTTGTTCTTAAGTTATGGAGGCATTACTTATATGGGTCAAGATTTGAAGTTTTCAGTGACCATAAGAGTTTAAAGTATTTGTTTGATCAGAAAGAGCTGAATATGAGACAGAGAAGATGGTTAGAATTTTTGAAGGATTATGATTTTGGTTTGAATTACCATCCGGGTAAAGCAAATGTAGTGGCTGATGCATTGAGTCGGAAATCGTTACATATGTCTATGTTAATGGTTAAGGAATTGGATTTAATTGAGCAGTTTAGAGACTTGAGTTTGGTGTGTGAGAGTACTCACAATAGTGTTAAATTGGGAATGCTAAAGTTAACGAGTGGTATTCTGGATGAGATCAGAGAGGGTCAGAAATCCGATATGCTTTTGGTTGATAAGTTGACTTTAGTGAATCAAGGTCAAGGTGGTGAATTCAGAGTTGATGAGAATGGTGTTTTGAAATTTGGTAATCGGGTGTGTGTTCCGGATGTTACCGAACTTAAGAAGAGTATTCTTGAGGAAGGACATCGTAGTGGCTTAAGTATTCATCCTGGAGCTACGAAGATGTATCATGATTTGAAGAAGTTATTTTGGTGGCCGGGAATGAAAAGAGAAATTGCAAGTTTTGTTTATTCCTGTTTGACTTGTCAGAAGTCAAAGATTGAGCATCAGAAGCCGTCTGGGCTAATGCAACCGTTGGCTATTCCGGAGTGGAAGTGGGATAGTATCAGTATGGATTTTGTTTCGGGTTACCGAGAACAGTTAAGAATTTTGAGGCTATTTGGGTGATTGTGGATAGATTGACCAAATCGGCTCATTTCATTCCGATCAGAATGGATTATCCGTTAGAGCGATTAGCTGAGTTGTATATTGAGAAGATTGTAAGTTTGCATGGTATTCCGTTGAGTATTGTTTTCGGACAGAGATCCTAGATTTACATCGAAGTTCTGGGAAGGTTTGCAGAAGGCTTTGGGAACTAAGTTGAGATTGAGTTCTGCATATCATCCGCAGACTGATGGTCAGACTGAGAGGACGATTCAGTCATTAGAGGATCTTTTGAGAGCTTGTGTTTTGGAAAAAGGAGGTGCTTGGGATTGTTATTTACCTTTGATTGAGTTTACCTACAACAATAGTTTTCATTCGAGCATTGGTATGGCACCGTTTGAAGCTTTGTATGGTAGGAGATGTCGGACACCTTTATGTTGGTATGAGTCCGGTGAGAGTGCTGTGGTTGGACCGGAAATTGTTCAACAGACTACTGAAAAGATTAAGATGATTCAGGATAAGATGAGAATTGCTCAGAGTCGTCAGAAGAGCTATCATGATAAGAGGAGAAAGTCACTTGAGTTCCAAGAGGGAGATCATGTGTTTCTTCGTGTTACTCCGATAACTGGTGTTGGTCGAGCTTTGAAGTCAAAGAAGTTGACTCCTCGATTTATTGGTCCTTATCAGATTTTGGAAAGGATCGGAGAGGTAGCTTATCGTGTCGCTTTACCGCCGTCGCTTGCGAATTTGCATGATGTTTTTCATGTGTCTCAGTTGAGGAGATACATTCATGATCCGTCGCATGTTGTCCAAGTAGATGATGTACAGGTGAGAGATAACCTGACTGTTGAAACATCACCTATGAGGATTGAGGATCGAGAGTTGAAGCAGTTACGGGGTAAAGAGATTGCCTTAGTGAAGGTAGCTTGGGGAGGACCAGCAGGTGGCAATGTGACTTGGGAACTGGAGAGTCAGATGAAGGAGTCTTATCCAGAGTTGTTCGCTTGAGGTATGTTTTCGAGGACGAAAACTCTTTTAGTGGGGGAGAGTTGTAACACCCCAATTAAAATAAGATAATTATTTAATTTAAATTAATATTTATTTATTAATTTAATTGAATAATTGGAATTTTGGATTATTATTATTATTATTTTGGGAATAATAATTATTGGAATATATATATAAGTTGGAATAATAAAAGTCCCAATTTTTGGAACAAGGGTTTTCACGTGAAAAGGAAAAGAGAAGCGGCTGAAAGAGAAAAAGGGCAAAAGGCAGAACAAGAGAAGAGGAAGAGCTTGAAGCTGCAGAATTTGCCGGATTAACTCAGGTAAGGGGGGTTTTATCGTTGATTTAACGGGTATTATATGATAATGTGTCATGGGTAGTGATAGACCTTTGAATTACCTCTGAATTGGATGATTAGGATGAAATTGTGAACTTTTGGGATGAATGAAATTGGGGAAGAATTGAGAGGGAATTCGTAGGAATTTGATGTAAACGTGTTAGGTTTGGTGTAATCAAATAAGATATGAATTGTGTTGACAATGAGGACGATTAATTGATGTAAGTTGGACTGTGGAAGGTTGGGTCGGATAGGTTTCGTAATAGGGAAAACCATTGTAGACCTGAAATCTATTTTCTGTAGCAGAGGGTTCTGTTCGCGCGCGATTCGCGGCGCGAAGCCCCGTTCGCGGCGCGAACTGTCAAATCCAGAAGGGTTCTGTGACGCACCGTTCGCGGCGCGAACCCTCCTGCGCGGCGCGAACTGTGCTGTGCAGAAGTGGATATTAAATTGTGATTTCTGTGCTGCGGTGGTGCAGTTTTGGCTGTTTAGGCTGAGTGATGTGATTTAGCTGAGGACCGATGTATTAGGGATCATTTCCCGTTGTTTTGAGTGGCATAGGTATTAGTAAGGTGTGCTAATACTATGATTGATTGTGTGGCATGATATGATATGCTTTCGTGATAATTGTGTTGATGATATGTGATGGTGTGCATTATGCTGTAAATGTATCAGTTATGTATGCATTGTGAATAGACTGTTGTATGACTTATGGTGTGAGCATATTGTCTATTCTTGAGTTGTTGTTGATGCTGCATTTCTAGATGATTAGCATGCATGGCATAGCCTGTGGGGCTGTAGCTAATTCCCATTGTGAGGGATTAGTGAGTAAATCGTGGTGAATTGTTGTTGATGTTTGCATGCTAGATGATTAGCTTGCATAGTCTAGCCTTTGGGGCTGTAGCTAATTCCCATGGTGAGGAATTAGTGAGTGAGTCACTAGGTCTCAAATGAGTGGGACTAGTGAGCTTAGTAGCCGTATCCGGAGGGATCGGTGAGCTTGAACTGTATGTTCGAGAAGAGTCGGTACCGCATATGTTGAGTCTCGTTGCATAATGAATGTATGGCATATAATATGATTGGATGTATTCCAGTATTATATGTGTGTTGTGTGTTGTGTTGTTGATGTTGAGTATGGTTGGAGATTATACATATGTTATTGTTGAGTATGATGTTTGAATTGATACTGCCGTTATTGAGTGTGTAGTCTGGTTAGGGTGATTTGATGCGTTATTTACTTAGCATTACATAATGTTGTATAATGCTTATTATATTGATTGAGGAACTCACCCTTACACCTATTTTTCAGGTAACGAGCAGTGAGTTGAGTAGGAGCTAGTGCTTGGAGTCTAGTGTAGTCTCCTAGTGGGTCATGCTCTGATAGATGTAACATCGGGATGGGTTGTTTGAATATTTTATTGATTGGTTGTGAACCATTTTGCATGTAATATGTTACATGATGTGAATAATTGAATTGATTTTATCCGCTGCGTATTATGCAGATACTTTATAATTTGGATTAAATAAATGAGCATGACAGGATATTCTGATGATGGTTGTGAAATGATTGTGTGACACCCTTCGGGGCATAATTACTCTGATTGATATGTTGCTATTTTAATTAAATAATTTGGGGTATTTAGAAGGGTGTTACATTAGTGGTATCAGAGCATAGTCGGTCGTGTCGAGTCGTAATTATTCTGTTTCCCCTGTACGGGATAGGTGTTGTGTAACCCTATCAGTACTTATTGTTTTGGCTTGTTGGGTTTTCAGAATAGAGATGGCTGGAAGAGGTAGAGATGATGCTGCGATTGCTGAGGCTCTGGGTATGCTGGCTGGAGTACTTGGAGGAAATCCGAATGTTGTGGGAATGGGAGCTGCTCGTCAGTTGAGTGAGTTCCAAAAGAACAATCCTCCAATGTTTAAGGGAGCATACGACCCAGATGGTGCTCAGAAGTGGTTGAAAGAGATAGAGAGAATCTTCCGAGTAACTGAGTGTGCTGATAACCAGAAGGTCAGGTTCGGTACGCATATGCTATCAGAAGAAGCTGATGATTGGTGGGTTGCTACCCGCACTGAGTTGGAGGCTGCTGGAGATGCTGAGATTTCTTGGGCTGTGTTCAGAGAGAGATTTCTGAGGAAGTATTTTCCCGAGGATGTCAGAGGAAAGAAGGAGATAGAGTTCTTGGAATTGAAGCAGGGTAACAGGTCTGTTACGGAGTATGCTGCTAAGTTCACAGAGCTGTCGAAGTACTACACTCCCTATGCTGAGGCTGCTGGGGAATTTTCGAAGTGTGTGAAGTTTGAGAACGGGTTGCGTCCCGAGATCAAGCAGGCAATTGGGTATCAAAGGATTAGAGTGTTTTCTGATTTGGTCGACTGTTGCAGGATTTTTGAACAGGATTCCAAGGCCAGAGCTGAGAGCTATCAGCAGAGAGTTGATAGGAAGGGCAAGAATCAGATTGATCGTGGAAAACCGTATGCAGCTGGCAAAGGTTTTCAGAGGCAGAGTGGGATGAAGAGGCCTAGTGGGGGAGATTCTAGTGCTCCTGTTAAGTGTTACAGATGTGGTCGGGCTGGACATCGTGTTCATGAGTGTACCAGTGCTGAGATGAAATGTTTCAAGTGTGGAAAAGGTGGTCATTTGGCTGCAGAGTGCCGGTTGAAGACCGTGACTTGTTTCAACTGTGGAGAGTTGGGTCATATCAGTCCACAGTGTCCAAAGCCAAAGAAAGAGAATCAGTCAGGAGGCAAGGTTTTTGCTTTATCGGGTTCTGAGACTTCTGCAGATGATCGTTTGATCCGAGGTACGTGTTGTATTAATGGCTTTCCTCTTGTAGCTATTATTGACACAGGTGCGACTCATTCTTTTATATCTTTGGATTGTGCTGTGAAACTTAAGTTAGAGATATCTAAGATGTTTGGTAGTATGGTGATTGATACTCCTGCGAAGGGTTCAGTGACTACTACTTCAGTTTGTTTAAGTTGCCCTTTGAGTATTTTTGGTAGAGATTTGGGATAGACCTTGTGTGTCTTCCTCTAGTGCAGATTGATGTTATCCTGGGTATGAACTGGTTGGTGTGTAACCGAGTTTATATCAACTGTTTTGAGAAGACTGTGATATTTCCTGAGATTGAGGAAGGAAAGAGTTTGTTTCTATCGGCAAGGCAAGTGAATGAGGAAGTAGCTGATGGGGCGGAGTTGCTTATGCTGTTAGCGACTTTGGAAGTTAAAGATAAACTGGTGCTTGGCGATCTAGCTGTGGTGTGTGATTTTCCTGATGTGTTTCCGGAAGAAGTGAATGAATTGCCGCCAGAGCGTGAAGTTGAGTTCTCGATTGATTTGGTACCTGGTACTAGACCGATATCGATGGCTCCGTACCGTATGTCTGCTGTTGAGTTAGCTGAATTGAAGAGTCAGTTGGAAGATTTGTTGGATAAGAAATTTATTCGTCCTAGTGTGTCACCGTGGGGTGCACCAGTGTTGTTGGTTAAGAAGAAAGAAGGTACTATGAGGTTGTGTGTGGACTACAGGCAACTGAATAAAGTGACGATCAAGAATCGGTATCCTTTGCCGAGGATTGATGATTTGATGGATCAGTTGGTTGGTGCTAGTGTGTTCAGTAAGATAGATTTGAGATCGGGGCATCATCAGATACGTGTGAAAACTGAGGATATTCAGAAGACTGCTTTCAGAACAAGGTATGGACATTATGAGTATTCTGTAATGCCTTTTGGTGTGACTAATGCACCTGGAGTATTCATGGAGTATATGAATAGGATTTTCCATCCGTACCTAGACCAGTTTGTTGTAGTGTTTATTGATGACATTTTGGTGTATTCGAAATCTGAAGAAGAGCATGCTGAGCATTTGAGAGTGGTGTTGGGAGTTCTACGAGAAAAGAAGTTATTTGCTAAACTATCCAAGTGTGAATTTTGGTTGGAAGAGGTTAGCTTTCTTGGTCATGTGATTTCAAGAGGTGGTGTTGCTGTTGATCCTTCTAAGATAGAAGCGGTGTCTAAGTGGGAAGCTCCGAAGTCTGTTGCTGAGATTCGAAGTTTTCTTGGTTTGGCTGGTTATTATAGGAAGTTCATTGAGGGATTTTCTAAGTTGGCGTTACCGTTGACGATGTTGACTAGAAAGGGGCAAGCATTTGTTTGGGACTCAAAATGTGAAGAAGGTTTCCAAGAGTTAAAGAGACGGTTAACTACTGCTCCTATTCTGATATTACCGAGTTCGTCGGAATTATTTGAGGTTTATTGTGATGCTTCATTGTTGGGTTTAGGTGGTGTGTTAATGCAGAATAAGCAGGTTATAGCTTATGCTTCGAGACAGCTGAGGATTCATGAGAGGAACTATCCGACGCATGATTTAGAGTTGGCAGCTGTGGTATTTGTTCTTAAGTTATGGAGGCATTACTTATATGGGTCAAGATTTGAAGTTTTCAGTGACCATAAGAGTTTAAAGTATTTGTTTGATCAGAAAGAGCTGAATATGAGACAGAGAAGATGGTTAGAATTTTTGAAGGATTATGATTTTGGTTTGAATTACCATCCGGGTAAAGCAAATGTAGTGGCTGATGCATTGAGTCGGAAATCGTTACATATGTCTATGTTAATGGTTAAGGAATTGGATTTAATTGAGCAGTTTAGAGACTTGAGTTTGGTGTGTGAGAGTACTCACAATAGTGTTAAATTGGGAATGCTAAAGTTAACGAGTGGTATTCTGGATGAGATCAGAGAGGGTCAGAAATCCGATATGCTTTTGGTTGATAAGTTGACTTTAGTGAATCAAGGTCAAGGTGGTGAATTCAGAGTTGATGAGAATGGTGTTTTGAAATTTGGTAATCGGGTGTGTGTTCCGGATGTTACCGAACTTAAGAAGAGTATTCTTGAGGAAGGACATCGTAGTGGCTTAAGTATTCATCCTGGAGCTACGAAGATGTATCATGATTTGAAGAAGTTATTTTGGTGGCCGGGAATGAAAAGAGAAATTGCAAGTTTTGTTTATTCCTGTTTGACTTGTCAGAAGTCAAAGATTGAGCATCAGAAGCCGTCTGGGCTAATGCAACCGTTGGCTATTCCGGAGTGGAAGTGGGATAGTATCAGTATGGATTTTGTTTCGGGTTTACCGAGAACAGTTAAGAATTTTGAGGCTATTTGGGTGATTGTGGATAGATTGACCAAATCGGCTCATTTCATTCCGATCAGAATGGATTATCCGTTAGAGCGATTAGCTGAGTTGTATATTGAGAAGATTGTAAGTTTGCATGGTATTCCGTTGAGTATTGTTTCGGACAGAGATCCTAGATTTACATCGAAGTTCTGGGAAGGTTTGCAGAAGGCTTTGGGAACTAAGTTGAGATTGAGTTCTGCATATCATCCGCAGACTGATGGTCAGACTGAGAGGACGATTCAGTCATTAGAGGATCTTTTGAGAGCTTGTGTTTTGGAAAAAGGAGGTGCTTGGGATTGTTATTTACCTTTGATTGAGTTTACCTACAACAATAGTTTTCATTCGAGCATTGGTATGGCACCGTTTGAAGCTTTGTATGGTAGGAGATGTCGGACACCTTTATGTTGGTATGAGTCCGGCGAGAGTGCTGTGGTTGGACCGGAAATTGTTCAACAGACTACTGAAAAGATTAAGATGATTCAGGATAAGATGAGAATTGCTCAGAGTCGTCAGAAGAGCTATCATGATAAGAGGAGAAAGTCACTTGAGTTCCAAGAGGGAGATCATGTGTTTCTTCGTGTTACTCCGATAACTGGTGTTGGTCGAGCTTTGAAGTCAAAGAAGTTGACTCCTCGATTTATTGGTCCTTATCAGATTTTGGAAAGGATCGGAGAGGTAGCTTATCGTGTCGCTTTACCGCCGTCGCTTGCGAATTTGCATGATGTTTTTCATGTGTCTCAGTTGAGGAGATACATTCATGATCCGTCGCATGTTGTCCAAGTAGATGATGTACAGGTGAGAGATAACCTGACTGTTGAAACATCACCTATGAGGATTGAGGATCGAGAGTTGAAGCAGTTACGGGGTAAAGAGATTGCCTTAGTGAAGGTAGCTTGGGGAGGACCAGCAGGTGGCAATGTGACTTGGGAACTGGAGAGTCAGATGAAGGAGTCTTATCCAGAGTTGTTCGCTTGAGGTATGTTTTCGAGGACGAAAACTCTTTTAGTGGGGGAGAGTTGTAACACCCCAATTAAAATAAGATAATTATTTAATTTAAATTAATATTTTATTTATTAATTTAATTGAATAATTGGAATTTTGGATTATTATTATTATTATTTTGGGAATAATAATTATTGGAATATATATAAGTTGGAATAATAAAAAGTCCCAATTTTTGGAACAAGGGTTTTCACGTGAAAAGGAAAAGAGAAGCGGCTGAAAGAGAAAAAGGGCAAAAGGCAGAACAAGAGAAGAGGAAGAGCTTGAAGCTGCAGAATTTGCCGGATTAACTCAGGTAAGGGGGGTTTATCGTTGATTTAACGGGTATTATATGATAATGTGTCATGGGTAGTGATAGACCTTTGAATTACCTCTGAATTGGATGATTAGGATGAAATTGTGAACTTTTGGGATGAATGAAATTGGGGAAGAATTGAGAGGGAATTCGTAGGAATTTGATGTAAACGTGTTAGGTTTGGTGTAATCAAATAAGATATGAATTGTGTTGACAATGAGGACGATTAATTGATGTAAGTTGGACTGTGGAAGGTTGGGTCGGATAGGTTTCGTAATAGGGAAAACCATTGTAGACCTGAAATCTGTTTTCTGTAGCAGAGGGTTCTGTTCGCGCGCGATTCGCGGCGCGAAGCCCCGTTCGCGGCGCGAACTGTCAAATCCAGAAGGGTTCTGTGACGCACCGTTCGCGGCGCGAACCCTCCTGCGCGGCGCGAACTGTGCTGTGCAGAAGTGGATATTAAATTGTGATTTCTGTGCTGCGGTGGTGCAGTTTTGGCTGTTTAGGCTGAGTGATGTGATTTAGCTGAGGACCGATGTATTAGGGATCATTTCCCGTTGTTTTGAGTGGCATAGGTATTAGTAAGGTGTGCTAATACTATGATTGATTGTGTGGCATGATATGATATGCTTTCGTGATAATTGTGTTGATGATATGTGATGGTGTGCATTATGCTGTAAATGTATCAGTTATGTATGCATTGTGAATAGACTGTTGTATGACTTATGGTGTGAGCATATTGTCTATTCTTGAGTTGTTGTTGATGCTGCATTGCTAGATGATTAGCATGCATGGCATAGCCTGTGGGGCTGTAGCTAATTCCCATTGTGAGGGATTAGTGAGTAAATCGTGGTGAATTGTTGTTGATGTTTGCATGCTAGATGATTAGCTTGCATAGTCTAGCCTTTGGGGCTGTAGCTAATTCCCATGGTGAGGAATTAGTGAGTGAGTCACTAGGTCTCAAATGAGTGGGACTAGTGAGCTTAGTAGCCGTATCCGGAGGGATCGGTGAGCTTGAACTGTATGTTCGAGAAGAGTCGGTACCGCATATGTTGAGTCTCGTTGCATAATGAATGTATGGCATATAATATGATTGGATGTATTCCAGTATTATATGTGTGTTGTGTGTTGTGTTGTTGATGTTGAGTATGGTTGGAGATTATACATATGTTATTGTTGAGTATGATGTTTGAATTGATACTGCCGTTATTGAGTGTGTAGTCTGGTTAGGGTGATTTGATGCGTTATTTACTTAGCATTACATAATGTTGTATAATGCTTATTATATTGATTGAGGAACTCACCCTTACACCTATTTTTCAGGTAACGAGCAGTGAGTTGAGTAGGAGCTAGTGCTTGGAGTCTAGTGTAGTCTCCTAGTGGGTCATGCTCTGATAGATGTAACATCGGGATGGGTTGTTTGAATATTTTATTGATTGGTTGTGAACCATTTTGCATGTAATATGTTACATGATGTGAATAATTGAATTGATTTTATCCGCTGCGTATTATGCAGATACTTTATAATTTGGATTAAATAAATGAGCATGACAGGATATTCTGATGATGGTTGTGAAATGATTGTGTGACACCCTTCGGGGCATAATTACTCTGATTGATATGTTGCTATTTTAATTAAATAATTTGGGGTATTTAGAAGGGTGTTACAAAGAGCACATGTGATCAAACCCGAGCCATATGCAAAAATATGAATTTTCCCAAAATGGTTAAAAACAAAAGCCACCATAACTCTAATCCAACCATCTTTGCCCTTCCTTTTTCATGCTAGAGTGAAAAACATACTGAATTGAAGGGAAAACCAATTCAGAAGCTCAACAACACTTCCTCCACAAGTCACACTTTGCCAAGCTTCAACCGTCATCCCATTTTTGAACAAACCTCCCTATTTATCTCACCAAACACTTCCATTACCTTCCCTATAAATAGAGGAAGGCATCCCATCAGTTTCCTAAGCTTTTCAAGCCAAAATCACTCTGCCTCGAAACCACCTTTCTCCATTGAAAATAGAGTTGCACTTTTTAAGTTCTAAGTCATTTCAATCCAAACCAAGCACCAAAAAAGCTTCCCTCAAACTTTATGAAACACCAAAACACCTTGCAACCTCCTTCCTTGAGCTGTCCATAGCCATCATAGTTCCCTTATGAAACTGATTATGACAAGGTAGTTCCACTCACCTTTTTCATTCAAACAAGTTACCGTCTTGCTCGAAATCACTCACTGATGCTTAACCCCATGGTCTAAACCTTGAATACTTCGTATCCACCATTTTATTTATTTTTTAGGTCAAACTATTTTTCTGTGTTCTTGAGAAATTATCCACACTCAGTGCCGATCAATGGATCATGAGTGTGGAGATGATAATGATGACGTGTGGGGAGGTTGAATCCATGAGTGATTCCCTCTAAAAATACGTGTTCAAGAAGTTTGATTTTGGTTTTCTGAGGTTGAAGATGACTTGATGTTAGTTACCTTGCGCAATGTTTCAAATTTGAATAAATCCCGTGTCTGCTTCTCATTGGCTCATTTTAGCGCGCATGTTCATTTAATGTCTTGTTTTATTATTTATTTTCTGTAGGGTGTTTCCTAACACCAAAAGACGCTTAGCCAAGTGGATGAGGGTTGCCCCCATGACCCCAAGGTCAGGGGTTCAATCCATAGCACCCTCATATAATTTTTAATGTATTTTCTTTCTTTTATCATTTTTCTATTTTTTAACTATTTATTTCCATTTTGATTTTAATTTTTTAACACTTTATTTTTATCCTGACCAAAATATTTTTCAAAGACACTTTCATTGTTTTTCTCCCTTTTATTTTATTACACCCTTGGTGTATTTAATTTGGACTTATTTGGTTGACTTTTCATGTCTTAATTAATGTGGGTTGATGAAATCTATTAGGTCATGACTTTGGATTTTTTAGGGTTGATAAAACCTTTAATGTTTCAAATCTATCAATGATTGATCAATGGATCATTCATGATACTTTGAGATATTGATAGGTTGCCTCTATTTAACCAAACTTAAGTCATTTGATGCATAGATGAGCTATGTTTGGGATACTAACTTGCTAATCCATTTAACTTGTTTTTCTTCCTTTGTTTACTAACCCTCTTATACTTTTGTTTCATTACCTAACTTGTACATAAACTAATCCTTAACTTGTACATAACTTGACCATTAATCAACTTGTTAACTTCTAATCATTGAGTGATACAACCTTCCATTTGTCAAATCATTGATAGATGGACTTGGGGTTGTATAACTTTAATTGTTTTAAATCTATTGTTAGATGATCAAATATCATCTTCAATACTTTGTATCAATGATAATTTATCTCTTGATGCGCCATATTTTGAGTCCTTTGACATATGCATAGATAATCCTCAAATGTTTACTTTGTATATTCTTATTAACCACTAACTATACCTCACTAACTTTGACTTTGTCAACCTTTGTTATTATGATTTTGTTACTATTGTCTTGTGGTTTATTTCATGTCATCCATACTGTCAACCATTGTTGTTATGATCTTGTTATTATTACCTTATGGTTTATCTTTATGTCAATCATATTGCATTGTTATTTACACTCAATCACTCATAATCATCATTATTGTATATACTCCTCATTACATGTTTATTATTGTCATTTACTTATAATCATCATACAATCAACAGATAAATACCCACGTACGCAGAAAACTTAAATGGTTCCCATGGACGTGAGGGGTGATAATACATTCCCTTTGCATAATCAAATTCTGAACCCAATCTCGGTTGCGAGACTGATTCTTTATCCGTACCTTTTGCACTTCCTATATGCATTCTTTTTCTCTTGAGGGCTTTATCAACTATTTTCCCTCTCCTCTCTCTTTAAGAGGAAACCAAATAAAATTCGGTGGCAACTCTTTTGTTTCTCCTTTTTCAAAGACAGTCAAGTCCCAGTTTCATTTCCGAAAACCTTGGTGGCAAAACCTTCTGACTACCAGCCCATATCTCTTTGTAATTTTACTCTTAAAATTTTCACCAAGGCCATTGGTAACAAAATAAATCTTATTCCTAACAACATCATTAAGCCTTACCAGAGTGCCTTCATCCTTGGAAGGCTGATAACTAATAATGTTATCCTAGCCTATGAATCCTCCATACTCTCAACAAAAGCTCCAACATCAATAAAAGTTAGGTTGTCCTTTTTGTGTATGTATGGATTTGTCTATTTATTCATTTTTCTGTTTATATTTGTATAATGCTTTATGTACTAACCTATATATATTATTTGTTTGTCCGTGATCTTCACTCTGTGACGATGAACAAAAATGGTTGATCATGATTTCTAAAAAGCCATGTGTGAAATACTCTCCACTAGAGTCTGAGAGTTTACTTGAGATAGGAGAGGTTTATTAGTATAGGTCCCTGAGGAGCTTTCCTCGCGAGGGTCGGTACGAGAACCTCACTTAGTGGTAGACTCTTTTAAAGGTATTGATCATCGTCGAGGTTTCAGCACAAGCATTCTTATCTTCATTAGAGTCCATAACCCTAAGACCCCTTTTATAGAACATTTAACCATGGCCAACCTAGACCGATGGTCGCGTAGTATAGGTCTCCAAGGAGCTTTCCTCGCGAGGGTCGACATGAAGATCTCGCTTAGAGTAGATTTTCATGATGGAGCTGTCACCTGGAAAGTAAATTTACATAAGAGGCGGACAGTCAAGGGAGTCCATAACTCTAAGAGCAAAGTATTATACCCAATTTTACAAAATCCCTAGATCTTGCAAAGTGAGAATATTGGTTTGAAAGCAGATATTATTAAACAACATTCCTCGTCACAATGATCTCAGATTTTGACCCTCTTGCCTGAGTTCCGTGGAAACCAATAATTTGTTCATCAATTCATCCATTCATAAACATTCATACATCATAATTACAATAAAAAATCTCTTAGCATCTCGTTGTTTAACGCAGGAATACAAGACAATTTTCAAAACAATCATGAATCCTCCACTGAGAAAGAGTACATTCTCCTTCAGATATAAAGATCCCCAAACTGATACCTTGAAGGTTCTAAGCTCTAGGGTTATGTCCCTCAAAGATAATAAGTTCCAAATGACTTATGGCAACATCTTGGACCTCCTAACTAAAAAGATTGACTTTGGAGCGCTTACAACCCTAGCTCAATACTATAGCATCCCACTAAGATGTTTCACTTTCCCATATTTTCAACTTTCCCCGACTTTGGAAGAAATTGAGAGGCTTCTCAACTGGCCAATAAAACATTACAACCCAGTTGGAAGAAGGATTTACCTTGTCTGAGCTAGCTTTAGTCTTGGGAATCAACGCCAACGAATTAATGGTTAATTATGGACCCAAAGGTACCATCAAAGGTCTTATAAAGAAATTCCTAGAATACCATGACTAGAAAATGATCAAAGAAGAAAAGCTTGAATTCTGTAGCACAACCTTAGCATTGTTGATACATGGAATTGCTTTATTATCTAACATTGACAATTTTGTGGATCACTTGGAAGTGGAGATCTTCCTAACCAACAATCCAGTTCCATTCTTGCTCACATATTTCTATCATACTTTTCATACAAGGCATGAGAAAAGAGGAGAAACCTTTCTCTGTTGTGCTCCCCTCTTACTACTTCATTAATAATCCTTTATTTTCATCAACGAGGTTAGAATCTACAGGTTTTTCATTCTCCTAATGAGGTTTGTCAACATCAGTATTTAATCATAATTCTCATCATTATCTTGACTTGCTAGAGGCTCTTCATCACTAGAGTCCTCAATATCCACATGATAATCATTAAGAATACCATCTATGAAGGTGTCTTCAACATGAATACTAACAATAAGAATTTCTCCCGGATTTTCATTATAAATATTTTTAATACTCTCTTCCTTAAGGGGCACATCGTATGCATGAATGAAGTCTAGGCTTTGAGACAAGTTCTCAGAATCGACTTCTTTGGTTTTGGAAACTTCACCAACAATCTCCAATACTTTTTTCAACAACATTTTCAACATTCTTTTTAGCAGGTTTTATTTTAGAGACATTGCCTTGAATATTGATTGGAATAACCATTTGAATCAGTGTAATATCAAGAACCTCCTTTGTAGGTTGATTTGCATAGTTTTCCTGTTTTTCAAGGACATCCTTCACTTTAGAGGTTTTGTTTTCACCTTAGTTTTATTTCCCGGTAAGATCAAACATGGTTAATGGTATCTTTGAAGATTGATCACCAGTCTTCCTTAACTTATTATTTTTTACCTTTTTAGGTGGTTCTATTGTGGGAGGACCTCAGGCCAGACCATCGACCTTCCCTCATAGAACAACTTCTTTCATTTTGAATCTGCGCATGCTGGTCACGATTTGGGTTTCAATTTAGGCTTATTGGATTTCTTCATGGATTTCTTATATTTTCCAAAGATATTGGTTCCCTACCTGGTTCCTGTCATACCCCAATTTTGTCTGGGAATTTTAAAAAACTTTCATATATCTGACTTTACTTCACTTTGCACCATCTGTATAACATACTATATCTTTCATCACGCATCATGCCTAAAATGTCGATGAGAATAAATTCTTGGATCTATAGACAGACCGATTGAGTCGTTTCTCAAATATACGTAAAATTAGTGGGAGAAAAACTTAAAGATCGAGCACGCAAACGTCAGTTTTATTAGTCTATGTTTCACATCGTTTAATCTTGCGTGCTCATTTTATTTTTTAACTCCTTTTTCGGTCACATATTGATCAGCTTGAGCCTTTTCAACCAAGCATTTTTTACTTCAAAGTTGCACAAAAACTTGTATGTTTCCAAGAAGTTTATCTTGCACTGATCATTTTGGTGCACTCATTTTAATTTTTCAGGCACTTTTGTGCCAAATTTTTATTCATATTCGTTCATTTTTTTATTCTTTTATCAAAATATTCAGAAAATTTAAATAGGAATAATCATATGTTCATTTTATTTTTATTGTATTTACTTAAGAAAGTGTGAATTTTATTTGTTTTAATTGATTTAATCTCATTTAAATTAATTAAATCCTCTAGAACTGGAAACTTTGGCATTTAAAATTATGTGTGCTTCTTTGATTTAATCTGGATCATTGATTCAAATTAATCAATGGCAAATGTTAGTTGTTGTCGCGCCTTGAAAAATACAGAGTCTCCACCAAATTTTATTTATTCCAAAGGAAATGGAAAATAGCGATAAAACCCCAAATGAAAGAATGGTCTCGCAACCAAGAGCGGATTCGGAAATCGATTATGCAAGGGGAAGGTATTAGCACCCCTCACATCCATGGTACTATATGGGAATCACTTGCTTGTATCAATGCGTATGGATGTTATTTATCTGTATGTTGCTTGCTTTTGGGAATGAGATGAGGGAGAGAATAAGTTTTAATTTAGTGTGTTCGCCAAGGATTTGGACCCTTGTGCCTATGTATCCTCATACGTGCAATAAAGAAGTCAGAGCTCCATAGTTTGACTCACAAACGAAACATTTATTTGGTTGTTTCTACTGAACAGTATTGACGTTTGTGTGTTATTATTGACTTGCTTGTATACTCTGTCATGGGAGCGGGAAGTATTTTCTTGTTTGCGGTAAAGTGGATACACTTGGATCACACTCTAGCAGTTAAACATTACCTACTCATACATTGAGGCTTAAGAGTCGTTCAAGGTAGAACGGAAGTAACACATCCTTTTTAAAAGGTTTGAAGAGAATTCACCGAGGTAAAAGATGATTTGATTTGTTGGGGTTGATTTTATGTACAGAGACAAGCATTAGACCCTTGGCTAGATACAATCAACAGTCCAAGAACTCGGGAGTTGAGAGGATAATGGTATCCTAACCACTCTTTTTCATCCAAAAAGAGATTTGAATTGTGAAAAGGGTTTGGCAATTCTAATCATTGGAACTTAGTGGGAAACGAGTATTTGACCCTTGACTAAGTACGACCAACAATCAGAGTACTTGGGAGTTGAGAGGACAATGGAATCCTAACTACCCTTTTTCTCCCTTATAACACCTAAATCTAACTTGTTTGAATTATTAGATGTTTTGGGGATGTCAAGTGTCTGGTCCTCAAGCTAGGTACGGACGACAACCCAAGTACTTGAATGTTGCATACAAGCACGTACACCCCATTTTGCATTCCGATTTGTTGTGAAAATGGTTTTAAAAAAGGAACTTGATGTTGGATCAAGTGTTTGAGTTTATTATGCAAAAGTGTGTGTGAAGAATGGAGGAGAGAGATATAATGAGGTTGAGAAGTAAATGGAGAAGATATGATAGAAGGGATCATGGAGTGGATGGGAAATACTTAGTGTTGGATCAAGTATTTACGTTGCAATGGTATTGGTTTTATTTGGAAAAACAACTTGACCTTGGATAAAGTACCTTTTATTTCGTTTGGAATGCTTTATTTATCGTTTTGTTTTTATATTTTTTATTAGCATGCATGATGAATTAACTGAAACAATAAACCTAAACTATTACATGATTATGGGGTGGGGGGACATTAGACCCACAATGGGGGGATGCAAGCAATACAACATAAATAGAAATGAAAAGAATTATACAAATTACAAACCATGTGTCATGCCTAAACCATACAAGTGGCATGGCACTTCAAACAATACAAGCTAATTGAATGAATAAAAGTATAATGGGTAACTTGGTTGGTTTGGATTTCTCAATCACATGTCAACACAACACAAAAATATGGTTAGTGGGCATTAACAAAAATGGAATTAAAATGCTAACACAAATGAAATAAGGAAATTGTATAATGATGGAATGATATGATATAATGATCATGGTGAAAATAATAGACATGCTAACACATCATATCAAATTGAAATATCATTTTCAATTTTGATCTAATAACCACAATCAAAGAAATTGAACAATTAAAATGGATTTAAAGTCAAGACATATATGAACATGGCATGTGAAATTAAATAAATTCTCATTCTACCTAAAAATGAGTGTTAAAAGTCAAGAATTAAAATGATTCAATCACATCAAAATTAAAATGGTTAATCAATTCTTTTATATGGATTTTCTAATTTGATTAACAAACAAATTAGTCCTAAACATGACAAGTTCTAATTTTAATCTAATTTCTAAATGAACAATTAAAATAAAATACTATTTTTATTGATTTGCTACTCATGGTAATCAACAATTAAAGTCAAAAAACAAGAATTAAAAACAAAGTTTTGTGAACATATAAAAAAACAATAAATAAAATAGATGGGCCTGGGGGTGCATTGTTGGATTTATAGGCCCATAATGAAAGAAGGCGCATGGACCTGGGGTGAAGGCCCACCAAAATCTCAGCCTTGGGTCAGGGGGGTTAGTAGCATTTTAGGGTGATGGTGTGTAATCCATGGCTAAGCCCAAGGTGCTAGGTCCAATAAAAGCAAGGCCACTGGATTTCAGCAACTTGAAATCAAATGCATCAATTACCACGTGTGGAAATTCAACATGAACTTGAAATGAAAAGCAAAATGTGCGCCAGCTGAACCTTAAGTCCACCACCTCCGGTCAACCTCCACCATGGATCACAGCACCGTAAATCGCTTCCGGCTGCAGTGACCACCAGAAACAGGAATTGTGTACACCGTTCAAACCATCTCCTTCTCCTCCTCACAAATATCCCCTCAATTTCACCAGATTTTGAGTCTAAATCTAAAATCCCATCGAATTCGCCAAGAACCCTAATTACCAAATCCTAAATTCAATTCTAATCGAGAACATTCAAAGCCCCCAGGGTTGGGGATTTGAATCCCCTCTCCACCCTCTACATCATAAGAACGTCCAAATGGAGAAAAGAAAGATCTTGGAACCTACCTACCTTGAATCTCGAATTTCTCTTCTTCTCCTTGTTCTTTTTCCTTCTTTGAGTTGTTGATGCTTGAGTGCAAAACTGAGTCCTGTGAGATTTCTTCTTTTAAAGTTGAATGAATGAAGGTTCTGTTGAGTGATGAAGATAAAGGTATGAGTTTTATCTCTTGTTGTTTCAGAGCTTCAATGTGAAGCTCTAAGAAACAATGGAGAAAAAAATCTTTTTGAGTTAGGGGAAAGGAAATGGCGAATGAATGAAGATTGAAGAGTGATTTTGTTATTGGTGATGATTGATTATGGATTGAAGAAGAAGATGAGGATTGAGAGTGAGAAAATGGTGGAGAGTTTAAGTGATGAATGTTGATGATTGGAGAGGGTTCTTGTGATCAATCATTGAGAGCCAGGATTGAATGATGATCAAAGAGTTTTATATATTGTTAGAACATTGGGAATTGATGCCAGGTTGTTAGGATATTCAGTTGGAATTTTGTGGAATCGAGGTTGAGTTGTAACTGAATTTCTATTTTGATATGTGTGGATCCCTAGGCAATCCAACTGGAATGGTAGTTAGTGCAGTTAAGTTAGTTAGCTTAGGTGGCATTAGTTGGTTATCTAGTTAGGATAATTATTCAGTTAAGTGGATACGTTAGTTTTGGTTATATATTGCTTGTAATGTTGTGAGGTTGTATGGTCAAGTCATATTCAGTTTTGCTTATTAATGTGTTTTAATGTTCTAGGTTCTGGTGTATCTTGATGTGTTCAGTGATGTTCTTGTGGTTTCGTGGTTGTGATGTAGGTCCTGCAGGCATGGCTATTGAAGGTTATTGTGTACAACTATGTGGATTACAAAGCTTGTGTGGCTTGGCAGGTTGGCCAATTAGGGCAGATTACATATTCTGCTGACTTGATGCAGGTTGGTACTCATGGCCAGGTTTCATGATCTTGTTGCAGTTTGTAGGTTTGCATTGTTTTGTTTGAATGAACCTATTGTTGGTCTAGTATGTTTTCTTGACATGAATGCATTGGCCAGGTATTGGCTGTTATGACAAGGCTGCTCATTGTTAGATTTGTGGTGCTGCAGGTCTGAGTTTGCAGGGTGAGTGACTTGTGATGCTTTGATGTGCTGGTATGCAGGATAATTTAATGACTGAGTTGTTATGATCGTTGTAGGTCAGGTATTATGGCATGGTTCAGGGCTTGGTTACACCATGATTTTATAGGTAAGGTGTTGCAGAATTTGCACAATTGGTGAGGTTCCTTGAACATGGATCAAGATTTAATTGTGGATTGGTTCAGTTCTAGTTTAGGCTTTATTATGTTATGATTGTTATTAGCTTTTACATTGTTGGATATATGTTAGGTCTGATTGTATTGCTTAATATATATGAACTGTGTTAATTAATGACTTCTTACATACTTCATGGCATTGATGTTTACTAGGTGTATTGCTATGATTGTGTATCTACTAGAGTATGCTTATGATGCTGCACTACGAATGAAGTTCTACTGAATTGTGAATTCATGGTTCTAGCATATTTGTGGATCAGTTTACTAATTGATGATTAGTTGCATTGAAACCTAGTTTTTGTCTTTGCAATTCTGACTTCATATTATGCCTTGCTTCATGATATTCACTTGTGCCATGTTGGTACATGAATGGATTTTCTATCAATGAATGGTTGTGTATTGTCATGTTTTAATGTATGTCATGAATGTGAGCTAATATTTGATTGGCTTTGCCTGGTACAGGTTGAAACTGGCTCAAGGCCAAGACCGACTTATGCTGCTGCAGATCACACCCTTGATGTCACATTGCTCATGTTGGACTATTCTTTAACCATGCCATATTTGTTTGTGAAGTGTAAGTGTAGCGGTGTATTTGTCACTTTATGATTTATTGACTAAATCAAAAGCAAAGCATACAAAGAATCGAGTCGCCACCGCACTTTTATTTATCCAAAGGAATGGCTAAAAAGCGAACAAAAGCCTAAGAAGTTTTACACATAGAAAACTAATGAAAAGATCAGAGATCTGGGTAAGGGGTTAATTACGCAATGGGAAGGTGTTAGGCACCCAAAACGTCCTAGGTACTCCTAGGGAGCCCTTTTCACAACTTGTTGTATGAAATGTTATTTGTTTATGAAATATTTATTGTGCAAACATGGATTGAAGGGATGAGAAAAAGAATATACAATTTTTATTTTTGTGTTTAAACGGATGAACCCGTTGCCTACGTACCTTTCCATGGAAGGTAAGGATCAAAACGCCGTAGTTCGGCTAAAAGATTTCCAAAAATATGAGTGGATTGATTTTAAAACAAAAGCCCTAAGGTCTTTCGTTATCCACGGGAGAAAACTCAACCTTATACAAACAACAAGTCCACCATGTGAGAAAAGCTTCAACTTGCTAGTGAGGGGTTAACCCTATAATAAGCAAGGAAGTCTTATAATTCAATCACTAAGGACAAAAGGTGAGATTAACATCAACCAACTAGGATAAATCAAACCTATGGCTAATGTATGAAAACTTATCAAGAATGGACAAAGCCACAAAACAATTGAATGAGTGAAATTAACCAATTAGGATTTATTCACAAAAGATGGTCAAAGTATGATTAGAATTCTATTCAAAGAAGTATTGTGAAAATGAAATTTGAAAAATCAAAGGCCTAAGGCCTAGGTTTCTAATTTGAAAAGAAGTGAAAATGTTTGCACAATAGTTTTCAAGTTTTTGGGTTAACATGCACATGGAGGTTTAAAGAAACAAAAGGTGGGAGGGTGAGAAAGTAAAACTTCTTAGATGTTCACCTCTTGAGATCATATGTAGATGATTCAAGTGATTCCTTTGGAATAGGCAATAAGCAAACAACAGATAACAAGATGGATACCAGATGCCAATCAATGGACTTATTCCAATCTCCCAAAACAAAATGGATACCGGATGCCAATCAATGGACTTATACTAGTCTCCTAAAGCAGAAAGAAACAGTGATACCAGATGCCAATTAATGGACTTATACTAGTCTCACAAAACAAAAACAAACATGGATACCAGATGCCAATCAATGGACTTATACTAGTCTCCTAAAGCAAAATGAAACAATGATACCAGATGCCAATCAATGGACTTATACTAGTCTCACAAAACAATAATGGATACCGGATGCTAATCAATGGACTTATACTAGTCTCCTACCATATCATGGGAAACAACTGCCAATTAATGGACTTATGCTTGCCTCCTCCATGGTCAAAACAAAATGCTACAAAGCAAAGTTTATGAAATGATACACAAGTGATGATGATAAGTGCACAAAGGCACACTCAAGCAAATATGCACAGATGAATCAAGTAAGCAGACAATCAAGTCAGTTAGCACACACTATATACAATCAATTAGGCTCAAGCAAGGTTAGGCTTTACAGCCAACTGGAATGGGGTATTTTGAGCTCTTAACCCTAACATTGAGAGTTTGGGTGAAGCAGATGAAAAGGAGATGAGGGGTGTGCCTCATAGCTCTTATCCCTGGTCAGGGAGAGCTTTGATCAATGGAAAGGGTGGGAGTTCAGAAAGTTGGAACTCTTCTCCACCAATAGACTCTATAAGATCTTGGGTTATTATTCACCATGCATCAACACATGGTGTGAGCAAGGTGAATGACACACTGAGTAGCAGGAGATGGACTACACATCTCTTTTATCTGCCAATTGCCTCATAAGAGGACTTTTCCTGCTTGGCACAACATTAAACAAACACAAGCATTGCCTCTTAAGGAGGACTTCAGACAAGTGCCTACCAATAACAGTAGGTCTTCCAGACTACACGAAGATTAGAGATTATACCTAAGTGGTTAAGCAACCAAGCAAAGCAAAGTTCACAATGAACTTAAAGCAACTTATGTACCTGTGGAAACACTAAATAGATCAGTACAATACTCAGACAATCAGACAACAGTCAATAAGCAACAGATGATCTCAATGTACAAAATGTGTAAACCAAAAGGTAAACTCAAATGAGTTAGCATCAACCTACAAAACACATAAAGATTAGTAATCAAAGGCAAACATCAATGCTCAAATGAGGGAGCATCATCAATTATGCAACTTGGATGTTCAACCTGAAATCAAAGCTCAAACATAAGCCACAAACCACTAGGTCAAAGCCTAGGGTCAAAGATGGAGAAAAAATTTAAAACAGGATCTGAAATTTAACATGAATCAACTTCAAACACATCTTGACACATTCCAAAAGGTCTCACATCAATATCATTAACCAAAAGCATTTCATGATCAATTGAAGTTCAAGGCAATTTTAAAGCTCAAATGTGATCAACCAGAATGAAAAATCTCAATCAAATTAGAAATGATTCAAATAATTCCAACAAAATTCATGATCAGTCAGGACATTCATAACATGCATCACACAAAAAATTAGAAGCATAGGACATCATTTGGCATGGCAAACTCATCATACAAATTGAACATCAAAAGGTGTGACACAAATTGTCACACCAACTTAGCACAACCATAAAACAGGAATGACAATTGATAAAAATACCAAATCAACACCAAAATGTCAAGCAATGTGTCTAGTTTCATCATGCAAAATTTCACATTCATTGGATAAGAAACAAGCATTTCACAAAGGTATAAGCATGGCAAGGTCAAAATAAGACACATGATCAATCCTTCTAGCACAAAAAATTATCCAGCCAAGCACAATTTTGAAATTAATGATCAAAAAATAATAGACAGAACAAGGATCATAATGCAAAAAATTGGGATGAATTTGGATGAGTTTTGCATTTGTTATGATTTTTGCAAGTTGAGAAAAAATTAAAAAAAAACATGAGAAGCATAGCATATGAAATGTGGAGGGAAAGTGAGAAAATGCAAGGCATTTGAAAAAAGTGCACAGCCAGGAATCGAAGTCAGTATGCATTCAAATATGGCGCACGCTCAAAACGACACTGTATCAGCTCAAACCCTAGCGCGCCAAAACATTCGTAGCTAATTCAAAAATCCGTAGCTAATCTGAAGCAAAGCCGTGGCAAATCTGGAAACGAAGAACATGCAAAGGTTGAAGATGAAGATCATCATGATCTTCATCTGGATTTTCCAGAAAATAAAAAATGTGTCCAGAAATCATCTAAAAGCATACCAATCGATTCATCATGCAATGCACATTCAAGATCCATAATCATTTCAACATAAAACACCAAAACAAGCATGAATCGAAGAAATTAAAAGTCATCAATCAAAACTTCAATCTATCGTATCTCACTCAAAACAGCACCAATTTGCACGACTCAAAGCTCAGAATAACCAGCACACTTAGATCTACAACATCATGGCAAGGAAATTCAAAAATAAGAGAATCGATTTGTAACCTCTTGAAGAGCAGAAGCTGGAATTGGCTTGGTTCAAGGCTTGAAACGATCAAAAGCTTCTCTATGATGCTTGTATAGATGATTGGAGGAAAGATTGAAGCTCAATTGCACTTGCATTCAACAGAATCTGAAATCACCATGGATGTTCTAAGCTTCGAGCATGCTTCAATGTGGCTCCAATTGCTTCAATTCCACGTGCAATTCTACTCCAAAATGCCTCAGGATCAAGAATCAAGCAATGGAATATGCTTTTGTTTGAAGAATTTGGAAGAAATTTTTGAGAGAAAAATTTGAGATTCTTGATCTAGATCTGAAAAATGAGTGCTAATCCCTGAAAACAGTTATGATTTTCTTTATATATGCTTTGCTAATATGCTATAATCATGCTTAAGCCAATTGCTAATGAGATTAGTCAAGTTTTAAGGTGTATGTGCAAATTGGTTTTTCACCCTCATGCATGGAATGCATGTATGAACAGTGCACGAATTCCCTTCATTTTCACTTAAAATCCAATTTTAAAATCAATGGTGATGGCAAAAAGTTCAAACCATGCACTAATTTTGAATTTTGAGATTTCCCTCCAAAAAGCCAATGAATTAACAAGTGCTCATGTGATGACAATCCATGTATGTGATGCATGATTTGGAAATCAGAGGTCATGAGGAGAATTTAGCAAAAAGAACCACTCATTTTGGAGCTTTGGTTGAAAAGTTATGCTCATTTGAAGTTCCATGCACCATTTGCCATGATTTGATCATATCTCTTCAACCACACATGAGAAATCCATGATCTTGGACATTTTGGAAATGGGAGAGAAAGATCTACAACTTTCATGTTCAACAAAATTTAATTTGAAGCTTTCTTGATGATGTAATTTGAAGTTGAAGTTGGTCCAAAACCTTTCCATTTTTGGAAAGTTCAAATTATAGGTCACTTGCTATTTTTGGAAATTCTTGACCTGACTTCAAATTCTTCAATGTGAATGTTTGAAATGTCAAATGAGACTTGTTTGAACATGAATGAATTATTTCTAATCACTTCCCACCTCCAAATCCACAGTTGACTTTGCAGTTGACCTTCTAGGTCTTCAGTTGACTGGGAAATGTTCTGATGAAATTCAAGCCTCTACCACTTGGGATTTTGCTTCAAAATAACATCATAGCTCATATGAACTCTTGTGAATGATTGTGGGGTCCAAATCTCAAGAATGACAACCATCTATTGCCCAATGAATGACTTTGATTGCATTGACCTGTTAATGCTTCATCTGCAAGACCAAGGTTAGATGACATATTTTTGTACTTTTTGGTTATTGATAAAAAGGAAAGCAATGACATACAAATGCAATGAATGCTTGGTGATCAAGAACCACTCTCAAAAGATGACCCACCCACAGGGAAGGAAGCAAGGTGTCCAATGATCCTTGAGGCAATGCAATGATATGGTATGATGCCATGAGGGATCTTAGGGACAAAATTGGGGTCTTACAGTAAGGGTTTAGGTTAGGTTGTCAAGCCATTTGGTCATGTCATTCATGTAATTTCATTATGGAATGATTGTAAGTTGAAGAAAGTAATTGGATATTGTAATGTTGGTTTGTAAATGAAAGTGATTTGGTATATGAACATGTTTTGAAAGTGAATTGCACTTATGGTTTCAATATGAATCATAGTGAACCAAGGATGGATTATGGATGGATGAAAAGAGGGATTGGGGCTCTTTGGTTGTAATATGATTAAGTTGACTTTGGTCAAAGTTGACCAAAAAGTCAATTGTTGACCAAAGTTAACATTTCCATTTTTTTAGTTATTTTTTCATGGAATGGACATTTCATGACTATGTAATGAATGAAATTGACATATTTTGAATGAATTGGATTGGTTGTTGAATGTATGTTTGAATGGAATTGATTGATTTTGAAATTTCACATGAACATGATATTTGAATGAACTTGAATTTGCCATGATAAACTTGAACATCTATGGCTTGAATCAATTATGACCATGAATTATAATGGGCTTAGAATCAGAGCAAAAGGTCCAATGAATGAAACATGAGAGAATGGCCCATGAAAAATCTTGAATGAATCATTATCATGAATCAAAAGACATGAATGAATTGTGGGTGGACCAAAACCAAATCAATGATAGTGATGGATGGTACCAAACATAGATGTACTCAGGCCTTAGTATGGATCAATGGACAATAAGATTACATGAACCACTGGACACAAGAATGAACAAACCATAGGAAAATTATGCCCTAGAAAAGAACAGATAAAATAAACATAAACAAACCATGAACAAGGAATGAGGGAATGACTATATGACATGTCATGAATGAATTGAATCAAGTGGAAGTTATGATGCCATGACAATAGACTTGAACTAATGAATACCATCAAGCAAAAGATGAACATGTAAGGACATGAAGTGAAAGCTAAACGAAACCCAATAAACCTCCATAATGGACCATGAACAAGTGTGCCTTGAACGAATCATGGCCAAACAAGTGAAGCATACACAATGGATGATAATGAATCAGATGGAACTAGGGTTAGGAACACACCAAAGGGGTGGTAGCCATAAATTAGGGCTTGGGGACACCCTGATGAAATGAGGATCCCAAGATTAGGGTTTTGCTTCACCAAGAAGCCACATTTGAATCTCCAATGTTGAGCACAATACACCAGTTCCAAGAGATACCTCCAATTAGGGTTTGATTGATTGAGCCAACTTTAGTTGTAGGGAAATCCTAGCTCCCACTAGATGCAAGCATAAAGCTTTGAATCCATGATATATATCCTCTTGTATAAGACCAATGACCATGCAGGTGACATGAATTATATGAACATATGCATATGACTAGGGTTAGTGACCTAGATGAACTTTGTGAAGGGTAGGGTGAATTTTGGGGTATGACAAATGTCGCTATTTAATCTTCTCAAACCTGGATGTATGGATAGTAACAGCTTTCGGATATTCAAGGTAGGAGGGGATTAAATACTTAAAATATCGAAAAGTTTGCCCACCAAGAACAAATGAAATGTGAAGATAGGTCACACATGAATTCTTCATTGAGATATAGAATGAACAAACTAGCTTTTGCGCAAGGCAGCTGCTGAGGATTGAAATGTATTTGTGAAAATGGATAGTTATGAAAGGTTAGATATGTATGACGTATGCTGGATGCTGATGCAATATGATTATTCTTTTTTTAACAAGCTCTCTGTATTTTTATTAACAAGCTTTTTCTCTTTGTTTTTCAATGCTCTCTAGAAAGCACTGAGAAAAAATTTCCGCTGGGGAGAAAGGGTGGAAGATGTTTGAAAAATGGTTTTCCAAGTGGAAACTAGACTTTGATGTGATGGCTAGGGGAGAAAGGATGAGGATCGACCCATCATGCACTGGGTTCTCAGAGGGGATTTATATTTGTAATTTCGTAGTTTGTCATATAAGGAAGGAAGATGCAAACACCATCCGGTCTTTCAGAGAGGAGGTGAACACTGAACACAAAGTTCGGACTCACATGGAAGTACTAGTTAAACATATTCAAATTTTCAAAGACACACATGAAGGTATGAGAGTATTTTTGTTTGACAGTACTGGAAAAATAGTTAGGGGAGACCAATACGAAGTTTGGGCTTGCTGGGGCACTAGTCGAACACATTCAAATTTGCAAAGACACACATGAAGGTCTAATAGTGTTTATGTTCGACCGTGTCGAGAAAAGGTGAAGAGAGGAAAATACATAGTCTAGGCTCATATGGATGTACTAATCAAACATACTCAAATTTGCAAAGACACGAATGAAGGTATGACAATATGTATGTTTGTCAGCATCGGGAAAAGGTGAGGAAAGACCAATGTGGAGTTCGGACTTGATGGATAGAGAGGATTGGTAAGAAATAATTCAAATTTGCAAAGTCACACATGAAGGTCTGGTAATATGTATGTTTGAAAATGTTGGGGAAATGGGTAGAAAGGCCAACATAGAATTTGGGCTCGATGGGTAGAAGGGCCAAATACGGAGCTTGGGCTTGATGGATAGAAGGGACACATACAAATCTTGGGCTTGATGGGTAGAAGGGCCAAATAAGGAGCTTGGGCTTGATGGATAGAAGATGAAGGTTGTCAACGGAACAATACTCTAGATATGGTTTGACCAACGAAATTGGGCTTACAAATGATTTTCCCGACTGGAACCGAGCTTTGCGAGGGTATTGAAAAAGGTTTATCCACAGGGTTAGATTCAAGAGAGGTGCCAACAGAAATGGGCTATTGAGTAGTGCCAAGAGAGCTTTGGGCTTGCTTCTTTCTCGTTTGAGAGGTTCAGGTTATACCGGGTGATATGCGTGAATGGAATAATAGGAACTATGCATGACAGGTTTATGCAATGGTATGAGGGTCTACGGATGCCCCAAGTTTGGGTATGGTATACCATACATAGAGGTATATTTTATTGGGTTACAAGGCTTCTAGTTCACAAGATGTGGGATGCGTCTTGCATGACTTCCCGATATCTTATCTTCTCGACATCGTTGGAGGAAGAATTTTCTATGGATCTTCTGATGCCCTAGGCTGGACCTGAGCAGATATGATGAAAGGGATTACCACGATGAATGAAGATTCTCGTAACCTTTTAGGTACGAGGGAATTCACGATCTTATGTCCTTATGCGTTATATGTAACAAATTGGATACCGTGGTTACACCTTTAGACCCATTATGATCAACGTAAAATCAAGTTTTCATTTCAGTGCTATTATTGTTATCCCTGAAATTTCCAATGCATCATTTATATGGAAATAACAGTTATGTTTCGTAAACAAACAGAAAAATAAAAATGAGGAAATTCTGAATGAAAATTTTATTGATTGGAGATGAGCCCGTAAATGGGCGATTACAAGGAGGAAGCAATTTCTGAATAAGGTATTTGCGAAAAAGTAAAACACAAAATTATCAATGGGAAAGCCTCATATTTCCATTGAGGTTTAATTATGCAATAGCCGTTATGTCTTCTGAATCCTTGTATGTTGCTCGAGTCGAGAGTGATTGGATCGATCCCTTCGTCCGGGTTTCCGCTGCTTGGGAAGACGGATTTACATATCCTTAACAACCTGCAATCTTTGTCTATTAATCCCTAACTTTTGCCTAGACCTCCCTTTCGGGTTTTCGATCTAGAGGGATACACTTTTTTGCCTAAGTTTCCCCTTGGTAGTGTCGACTTAGCAGGTTTTCAATTCTTTTATTTTATATCCCAAATTTTTGCCTGGAACTTTTCTTTTTGCGGTCCATTGGGATGCCCATTTTTGCCTAAGTTTCCCTTTTGGGTATCAACTTAGCATGTAAAGTATTAGGCATAATATTTTCTGGTTGCGTCTGCATTTACGGGTGATGCCAGATCGTCCCTGTCCATAGTTGAGAGGAACAAGGTTCCTCTTGAGAAAACCTTTCTCATAATGTATGGTCCTTAATAATTGGGGGTGAACTTGCCCTGAGGATCTATGTGGATAGGCGGGATCTTCTTGAGTACCAGGTCACTAACTTGGATATTCCGAGGACACACTCTCTTGTCAAAAGCCTTCTTTAACCGCTTCCGATAAAGTTGGCCATGGCACAGAGCTGTCATGCGTTTTTCTTTGATGAGGTTCAGTTGATCGAGTCTAGGTTGAATCCATTCTGCTTCGTCCAGTTTGACGTCTGCCAGAACTCTCAAAGAGGGGATCTCTACTTCGATTGGGAGCACTTTTTCCATATCGTACACTAGAGAGAAAGGGGTTTCCCTGGTCAATGTTCGTACCGAAGTACGATAGCCATGTAAGGCAAAGGGCAACATCTTGTGCCAATCCTTGTATGTTTTCACCATTTTCTGAACAATCTTTTTTATGTTCTTATTGGCTGCTTCCATTGCACCGTTCATATTAGGACGATAGGGTGAATAATTATGATGTTCAATCTTGAAACTCTTACACAATTCCTTCATCATATTGTTATTAAGATTTGAACCATTTTAGGTGATGATTTTATTGGGAATCCCATAACGGTAGACGATATCTCGTTTTAGAAAGCGAGCCACCACTTTTTTGGTGATATTTACGTACGATGCAACTTCTACCCATTTGGTAAAATAGTCGATAGCAACGAGGGTGAACCTATACCCGTTTGAAGCAGTTCGTTCAATACGACCGATTGCGTCAATGCTCCACATAGCAAAGGGCCACGGATATGAAATGACATTGAGAGGTACTGGTGGCACATGTATTTTGTCGGCATAGATCTGGCATTTGTGACAAGTCTGCATGTGACTGAAACAATCTATTTCCATAGTCAACCAATAATATCCTGCTATGAGGATCTTTTTAGTCATTTCATGCCCGCTAGAGTGTGTCCTGAAGGAACCTTCATGCACGTCAATTATAATTTGCTCTATTTCGCGCCTGTCCACGCATCTGAGTAGGACCGAATCATAACTTTGTCTATAAAATACATCTCCACTTAAGAAGAACTTAGATGAGATCTTTCTCAAAGCTTTCTTGTCGGTGATAGATGCGTTGTCCGGGTACACCTGTTTTTCAAGGCACGTCTTCATGTCGTGGTACAAAGGTTTTCCATCTGACTCTTCCTTGGTAGCCAGACAGTATGCAGACTCATCCAGGCGATCAATGTTGATAGAAGAAACCTCATTCCTCCATTTATTCTTGAACATGGATGCTAAGGTAGAAAGAGCGTCTACTAATTGATTTTCTTCCCTAGGAATGTGATGAAAAGAGATTTCATCAAAGTAAGGGATCAATTTCAAGACATGTTCCCTGTAAGGAATCAACTTCTGGTCACAGGTTTCCTAGTCTCCCCGTACTTGACTGATGATGAGAGCTAAGTCCCCATAAACCTCAAGTATTTTGATCCTTAAGTCGATTGCTGCTTCGATACCGAAGATGCATGCTTCGTATTCTGCCATATTATTAGTGAAGTTAAAGCATAACCTCGCGGTAAACGGAAGATGAAATCCTATTGGTGAAGTAATGATTGCACCTACTCCATGGCCTCATGCGTTGGAAGTGTCTTCGAACACGATCGTCCATCGTGATCGTGGTTCGGGGCCTTCCTCAGGACCAGGAATATTGCATTCTCTTATGAATAGGATGTCCTCATTAGGGAAATCGAACTTCATGGGTTGGTAGCCCTCCATTGGCTGGTGGGCCAAATAATCCGACAATACACTTCCCTTGATGGCTTTTCGGGTGACGCATTGAATGTCGTATTCGGTCAAAACCATTTGCCAACGGGTAACCCTTTCGGTCAGAGCAGGTTTATCAAAGATGTACTTGATCGGATCCATCTTGGAGATCAACAGAGTAGTGCGTGTCACCATGTACTGCCTTAATCGTTTGGTAGCTCAGGCGAGGGCATAAAAAGTTTTCTCTAGCAAAGAATATCTTAATTCGTAATTAGTGAAGTTCTTGCTAATGTAGTAAATGGCGTGTTCCTTCCTACCTGATTCGTCAAGTTGACCAAGTACACAACCCATATAATCTTCCAGGACTATCAAGTACATGATAAGCGGTCTTCCTGCTATCGGTGGCATTAAGATGGGTAGCTCTTGGAGATACTGCCTTATCCTCTCAAAGGCTCTTGGACAGTTCTCATTCTATTCAATGGCTTGATTCTTTCGCAGAAGTTTGAAGATTGGTTCGCATGTGGCAGCCATGTGCGATATGAACCTGGCTATATAGTTCAATTGTCCTACAAAGCCACAAATTTCTTTTTCTGTTCTTGGTGCGGGCATATCTTGTATGGCTTTAACTTTGTCAGGATCCACTTCAATGCCATGCTCGCTCACGATAAAACCTAGCAACTTTCAAACAAATTTCTCAATCTTTCAAACAAATTTTGTAGATGAGTGATGTGTTCTTCTTCTGTTTGGGACTTCACAATCATATCATCGACATATAATTCAATCTCTTTATGAATCATATCATGCAAGAGAGTGATCATAGCCCTTTGATATGTTGCCCCTACATTTTTCAGGCTGAACGACATAACTTTGTAGCAGACTGTTCCCCATGGGGTGATAAATGTCATATTCTCCATGTCTTCTAGATCCATTTTGATTTGGTTATATCCAAAAAAACCGTCCATGAAGGAGAATTAGGTTGTATTATCCACTAGCACATCGATGTTAGGTAGCGAAAATAATCTTTCGGGATATCCCTATTCAAGTCTCTGTAGTCTGCACACATGCACACCTTGCCATATTTATTAGGCACGGGTACGATGTTGGAAACCCACTGGGGGTAGTTTGATACTGCTAGAAAACCCGCATCTAACTTCTTCTGAACCTCTTCTTTGATCTTGATAGCCATATCAGGTAGAATTCTTCTTAACTTTTGCTTTACCGGAGGGCAATCCTGTTTGAGTGGCAAAAGGTGCATCACAATATCTGTGTCTAACCCGGGAATATCTTGATACGACCAAGCAAACACATCGAAATATTCACGCAACAGTTCGATCAACCCCTTCTTAACATCATCCCGTAGGTCGGCACCGATCTTGATTTCTTTCTTGCAGTCCTCGGACCCGAGATTTATGATCTCCAATGACTCCTGGTATGGTTGAATCAATTTTGATTCCTGCTGTAGCAGTCTAGCCAACTCCTCTAGGAGTTCACAATCTTCCTCAGCTCGGTAGATTGGATTTTCAAAGTTATAATCGGCCATATCAGTATTGTTGTCAATTGAATCCGAGTCGGATCTACATGAACGTCATGCTTTATTTTAGAATGTGGACTAGAAAAAAAATATGAAACATTGCCCGATTTTTTTGTTTGAAAAAAGACTCAAAAAAAGGGAAAGACATGGAGCGTAATTGTATGCGAAACACTTCTTTTATTTCATTTTAAACAAATGATGAAAATAACAGGGGCCCTACAAGCTCCACTATGCTTTGGGCATGAGCATAGGGATCTGAAATAAAAATAAAAAATCACGTTTGACAAAAAGTAACTTCAGGTATGTCCACTTTTGTCCAATTATTGAGTATCTGGCCCAATGTCTTCTTGAGCACGAAACAATCAGCTTCAGACACGCTGATGTCGTCATCCACCATGGAAACCTGCCCTTGAAAAAGATGCCCGACGCTCACAAACTTCTCAGGAATAGAGAAAGCCAACTTGTCCTCTGCTGTAGACACGTTTTGCTGGGTCATATGTCTTGAATTGTATCCCAAGCCATACCTATTTTTGTTGACAGGTAGCTCCAAGACTCTTCCTCATCCTTCTGGATAGTCTGCTTTGATCACAGTCTGAGTGTCTCTCAGTGATGACATCGGGAGCTCAGGTTTTCCGGGTACTCTTCTGTTAGGAGGATTTATCAACACATTAGCAATCTCGAGTGCTTGAAATGGTGTCTAGTGAATCTCCCCATCTACTTCAATGTACCAGAAGGAGGATAGTTGGCTGACAAGGATGTATTCTTCCCCATCAATAGTGATCAGCTTGCCATTAATGATAAACTTTGGTTTTTGATGGAGAGTAAAGGTGACTACCCCCACAGTGTGGATCCATGGGTGACACAAAAGGCAACTATATGCTGGATGAATATCCATCACATAGAAAGTTAAGAAGAAGGTGTAAGGTCCTATTTTAATAGGAAGATCCACTTCTCTAATGAAGGACCGACGAGAACCAAAGGCTCGGACTATCAGTGCGCTGGGCTTCATCAGCAGGCCCCCTATTGTTATTTTAGTCAGGGAATTCTTCGGAAGCACGTTCAAAGAAGACCCAGTGTCCAACAACACCCATGATATTATTGTGTCAGCACACTCTATGGATATATGTAGGGTTTTGTTATGAGCTTTGCCTTCGGGAGGCAATTCATCATCGCAAAAGCCTAAGCATCCACTCAAGGCTATATTTGCCACTACCCATTCGAACTGATTAATGGTGATCTCTTGTGGAACGTAGGCCGTACTAAGAAACTTAATTAGAGTGTCTTTGTGGGCTTTAAAACACAACAGTAGTGAGAGTATAAAGATCTTGGATGGTGTTTGGTTGAGTTGGTCAACCCTTTTCTAATCATTTCTTTTGATAATACGGAGGAACTCCTCCACATAATCTGACGTAGCTTTGCCTTGACTATGGGCTTTCCCCTGCTCTAGGTCGGCATGTTACTTTCCCTTGTTCTTGGCGTTAACTCCAGGATTCTGTTTTTCAGGTGGTGGTGGTGGTGCTGTGAATATGCGACCACTCGGGTCATACCATCAACTCTTGTAATATTTACAGTTGGCTCTTGAACTTCAACTGGTTTCTAAAATTCAGCAGGCTTTTGTATTTCCACGAACTTCTGAGTTTCCACATGTTTGGAAACTTCAACAGGTACATGAATTACCAGAGGCCTTTGAGTTTCAGAAGACCTTTCTTCAAGTCTTTGCCCATACAGATAGGTTGTGGAATTATAATTCTAGGGGACAACTTTAGTGCTTTCATACGGGAAACGAGTTGACACTGTAATTACTAGGGGTGTCGTGGGAGCGTTCACAACATGCATCTGCATCGGATAGTAAGTTATTTCCGAAGTAGACACATCATCGGTTGCCGAAGTGTGTTCTACCAAGAAAATGCCTCGGTCTATCAGCAACTTAATACCTTTTTTTAACTTCTCACAACCCTATGGGGTATTTAAACAGTGTGCACAGTCAGGAGTGCATCCGGGGAACACGTTTTTTAGGATCAACTGTTCCTTTACTGTCAGTAATGGATTCTTTATCATGTCAACCTTCGAGATACGATTAACCTTAGCAGACTCTTATTTCATGTTAATTGGATGTCCAGCGTGGGGAGGCATTAGATTATTGTTAACATTGGGCCCTACAGGCGTGAACGAGATGGCCTTGGAGTCAAGGAGATCTTAAACTTTGCACCTGAATGCTTTACAGTTGTCAATAGTGTGACCGGGTGCCCCGGTATGGAACTCACAATGTGCTTTGATGTCATAGCCAAGTGGCATTGACGTTGGTGGAAGTCAGGCTTCCCTTAGCTGGACAAGAGAACTATTTAATAGGTGATTTAATAGTTGACTATATCTCATTGGGAGAGGGTCGAACTTTCTCTCTTGTCTTCTAGGGCGTTGTTGGCCTGACTGGTATTGTTGATAATTGTTTGGCCTGGGAGCGTACGGTTGTCGGTACTGGGCAGGCGATTGATATTGGACTTGTTGTTGAGCAGCAGGAATATCGTACGTCTGTTGTTGATAATTGTTGGGAGTTACCTCTACGACTTGATAATAGGGGGTCTGGTAAGCTTTACATTCCCCTTTGAAGTTGATGCAACATTGGTCTCCCCTTCCTTATTTTTGGGAAAACCACTATAGGGTTTCTTTGCCCCATTTGAGGCAACAGCGGGACCTTGGATTTTTCCACTCTTCAGACCGTTCTCGATCTGTTCTCCACCGACAACGAGATCAGAGAAGCCGACAGAAGCATTTCCTATCATCCGATCTAGATACGGGCCTTAGAGTGTACCCATAAACATATCAACAAGTTCTTTTTCAAGCAGGGGACGCTGGACCCTAGCAGCTAGGTCCCTCTAACACTGTGCGTATTCTTTAAAATATTCTTCAGACTTTTGAGTCAAGCTCTAAAGTTGTGTCCTGTTGGGCACCATGTCGGTGTTATACTGATAGTGCTTCAAGAAATCCTAAGCTAGCTCTCTCTAGGAACGCACATGCGTACGTTCAAGCTGCATGTACCATTCCAGGGATGCTCCATTGAGACTGTCCTAAAAGAAATGTATCAGTAGTTTCTCATCTTCTGACTAAGCCTCCATTTTCCTACAATAGGATTTGATATGGGTCTTAGGACAAGTAGCCCCCTTATATTTCTCTAAGGTAGGGACCTTAAACTCAACTGGTATCTTCACCCCGGGACTAAGCACATGCCAGCAACTTCCAGGCCGAAGGTGCTAGGACCTTCAATGGCTCTGACCCTTTTGTCCATCATTAAAAACCTTCTCTCAAGATCAGTGGGAGATGACCCAAAGAGCTCATACATATATTCATTCCTAGGAATGAAGAAGTCTCCATCGTGATCATCTGTGCCAACCTAAGAACCTTCGTGAACAGGGACATGGAATGTATGGCCGGAATTCAAATTGGTAGACACCCCCCCAGCATGAGCGTGAGTAACAACAGGGACTCTGTTCCCCACAGTAGGGTTGGTAGCATTCATATTGGCAGTGACTCCTATCTATGGACAACATTCTGCATGATGTCCATGAGTTGCCCCAGCTGGGCTCCTACTTGAGTCATCTCTTCCTGCATGGCAGCCTGGTTCTGTTCGATTCTTTCCATGGCTATCTTCTACTTAGCTCGGGTGTTGTAAAAGTGGGAAGTCGGCGAGAGTTACTGGATAGAAATTCAAAATAACGGTGAGATCACATGGGTGTATTATGAAATGCATGAATATATGATTAATGCATGATGCATGTTTTTTTTTATTCTCGGGGAAACCTTATATGATTCATAATGCGAGAGTAAAACACTATAAATTGGCAGATAAAGTAGGACCACTGAATTCACACAAATCAAGCATTTTATTCATGAATTGGACATTACAATTACAAAGAGGTATAGTAAAGTAATTTCAAAACATGAAAAGAGGAAAACAATCAAGATATGGTCAAATGGCACGCTTTGCTTTCCGTTCCTTCATCTCCTTCAATTTAACTTTGAACCTTTTCATCATTCGATCACAAAGGTAGATGAATCAGAGTATGGAGTGGGGAGTGGTCTTCTCATCAGCATCTTCTAGATGATCCTCTAGCTTCCAAGGAACCTCCTTGGTTAACTCGTGGCAGAACCTCACCAAACAATCATACTTGACTCGGTACATAGCGGCAGCAGGCTGCAACAAGTTGATAGATCCAACATAAGTATCAAGAAGACTATTTATCCGAGCCTCGTCATTGAGCCAACCCAAACTCTCATTCTTCAAGGCAAAAAAACGATCTCTCAAATGTTCGAAACTCAAGGTGGCAAGTTCAACTTTGTGACATTTCTCTCTCCAGACTTGAGGGGTGATGTAGGAAACCCTGATTGCTTCCTCTTTGAGACAACGTTCCACCTCTACCTTGACATTAGCCTCGCGGAGGGAAATCTTGAGTTTTTAAATCTCTAGGTTAGATTCATCTCTCAATGCCTTCTTCTTTTTTATAGCCAGTTTGAACCAACGGTGGTTGTCACCTCGCTCCTTTTCTATCTGATTTAACCTGTTTTTGGGGAGAAATTAGCCCTATATCTTCTTGAGCTAAACCATCTTGGTATTTTTATTTGAGGCTCTCCTCAATTTTCACCTTCTTTCTTCTTTCTGATAAGAGCTCAATATCTTCTTCACTCTTTCTTTTCAACTTAGCATGATCTTTATCCAATACATGGAGATTCGATCGTAAGTCTTCGTTCTCTTTGGTTAACTATGTGATAGTTGCTTTCAATGAATCTACTTCTTCCTTGGATGCATACACTGGATCTGGTTTTGGGGGAGGAATATGGACATACACACTGTATGGTAGCTTGACTTCTTTCGCCCTTTGTACCAACCATTGGCGATACGACTCCTTAGCTCGGCAGTCACGTTTGCCTAGCTCTTTGCATTTGCGATGAATCTGACTCCAAGCTTACTTAACCTTTTGCAACAGAGTTGGATTCTCTGTTCCCGAACCGGGCAAGATGAAGTCCTTTAGTATTTCAGCCCTAGGTTTCATCTCCATCAGATATCCCAACTTCCTCATGGCCAACGAAGGATTGTAATTGATGCAACCCCGTGGACCCATGAGTGACACATTCGGGAAGTCTCCATAACTCATGATAACATGCTCTATGTTGGAGGTACCAAACCAAAGCTTCAGCAGTAAGGGAGAAAAACTTTTGGGACCACCTCAAGTCCTTCAAGAAATCTACCCAAGGCCCCTTTTGAGGCATGTGAGATAAGAGCCAAGTGTACAACAACGAGGCACAACTTAATACCACGCCCTTCCTCTTTTCATGCCTAGTGTGTAAGCAGTAGTATACATCAGACAGCGATGCGGGGACATGATTCCCAGATACGAACACATTGATAATGGACCAGTTTATGTAATTGTCGTCATTTGGAAACAGGACAACTCCATAGATCACCAGGGCTAGAATGGCACTGAAAGGAATTCATTTCCCTTCTTTCTCCAAGGCACATTCCTTGTCTTCCAAGAACTTCCTAGCAAATACCCTAGGTCCAAAGCCAAGGGATACCTCTTCGACAGATAAGTGGAGCGCTTCAGCAAATGATTCAGGCGTCAATAGTTCACCCAACTTTGTGAAGGGAGGGTGGTATTTCACATACCAACCTAGAAGCTTCTCATACTCTTCAATGGTCGGAGCCAACTGAAAGTATTTGAATGTAAAACGTCTGAGTGGTGGATCATAATACTGGGATACGGCCGCCAAAGCTGAGACGTCTACAGAGATAGTAAGAAGATCCAGGATCTGTCCATATCTACAGATAAAGTTATTCTTCTTACAAGGAGTAATCTTGCTACTAAGAGCCAACAGGGTATCTACTCTCGGAAGCTTGAACTTAAGTAGAAAGGTATTCTTTCTTTCTGATCCCATCTTGGAATGTTCACTGCATAATTACAAACCCTTATGATTCTCCGAGAATAAGGCCCAAGTATGTATGCAATACAATATGTTATGAGTGCATATGCTACAAGAGGACATGATCATTGTAGATTCAAGGTGTGTTGGAGGTTGTGTTTCCCTGTAAGAAACTCGTATACCCTCGCAAGGTGAGTACTAAGACTTCTGAAGATGCTTAGATTCATATATCATGAGGTGAAAGTATCGTTATCACCACAAGATAGCTTACGAGTTAACAATACTTTCGGGATGACCTCCTCTAAGTGAAGTTTCCTTCAAACTCAAAAGCCAAGGGTTGTCTAAAGGTCCTCGAAGTCATGGACTCTCTTTGGAAGAATGGTTATCAACGCCAACGTAACTCATGTGCCAGCAAAACTCCAAAAAGAATCTATTCCAAGCGGGATCTCTGTATCTCCCCCTCAAGACAACTACGTCTGAAGGGTCAATACGAAGAGCCCTCCTATCTAAGGTGAACTCTCTAAGCCTGTTTATTTTGCTTTTCACTTCATAGTATCCATCCCACTAGATCACAACAAGATAATACATAACCGAGATATATAACAAGAATGGATAAATAAAGCAAGTGATAATAGAAATAAACATCCAGGGAAAATGATACAAGCAAGCTAGGCTTGACTCGCTTATGGGAACTCCATGTCCCCAGCAGAGTTGCAAGCTCGCTAGGGAAGTCCCAATAAGTTGTCTGCATTTCCCCTGCGATAAAGAGGATACGCTTGGATCATACTCTAGATTTTAAACATTACTTTCTCACACATGGAGGATTAAGTGTCGTTCATGGTAGAACGGAAGTAACACTTCCTTTTTGAAAGGTTTGAAGATGATGCACTGAGGCAAAAGATGATTTGATTTGTTGGGGTTGATTTTATGTATAAAGACAAGCATCAGACCTTTGGCTAGATACAATCAACAGTCCAAGAACTCGGGAGTTGAGAGGAAAATGGTATCCTAACCACTCTTTTTCATCCAAAAAGGGATTTGAATTGTAAAAATGTTTTGGAAATGTAAGACCCCAATTTTGACCCTAAGATCCCTCATGCATTTCATCACAAGCAATAGCATTGGGATCATGCCTTGGTATCCTCCTTACCCATCCTTCATTGGGTTTATTTGGGAGAGATCACCAAGCACTTTGTGATTATATCATACTTGTATTTTTATCATTTCACTAGCCAAAATACTAAAACTATGTCCTTGTATCTATCTAACTCTTTTTGTAGGTAGGGACATGATATCCTTGATTCATTGATCACATCTAGGGTTTGAGATCCTCATGAACAAAGAGAATAATCAAGAATTGATTCAATAATGGTTATGAATATCATGTATGAGTCCCAATTTCTTCTACATGATATATTGATCAAGTTTTCTTCAAGAGTTTGAGGGTGATTTTCCTTGGAAACCCTAGTTTGACAGGGTATCTTGTGTAACTTCTCCAACAAGCTATCTCACCAATTGATCAAATTTCTCAAGGGACACTTCAAAATTCATCATCTTATGCATATATGATCTACCATTAGTCAAGAAAATCAAGAGAATTGGAAATTAGCAAGTTGGTTGATGGTGGTTGGCCAGATGGATTCATCTGATCAAAATTGGGTCTCCCTAGACCCTATCTCCTACAATTTTCACCATATGAAAATTATTCAAAGAGAAACCTTACTCTAAATGATATTATAAACAACTTTCATGTTGATACCTAGAGCTAGTTTTGCTTGGAAAATCATTTTCTATGTTGAAACATTATAGGTCATTTTGTCTAAACCCTAATTTGAAAGTCAACTTCCCAAGGCCATAACTTGCTCATTTTTTATGAGATTAAAGATTTCCAAGTTTCACAATCAAATTCAATGTGTATATTTCAACGTTTATGTTTGGAGTGGGAGCAAATTCAACTTCTTGGCACATGTGATATGAAGCTACATTATAGGTCACTTTTGACCTATACCATTGATCAAGTGATTTTGACAAACTTCAAAAATGCATAACTCTATCATTTCAAATCCAAATAACATGAAATTGGTGACCATTTTTAAGGTCTTTGAGAGAGCTACAACATTTATGAATACACGTTTCTCATTTGAAGCTCCCATAAAAAGTTAAGCAAGGTGGAATATTGAGACATATGGCTTGACACTTAAAAAAAAATTCAATATGTTAAATTTTTCCAAACTTCCACCTCAAATATCTCCAAGTTCTAAGCTCCAAATGAAAAAGTTATCAACATCAAACTTGTTCCTCTTGATCTCACCTTTCCAAAGAGCTAAAATTCATGCATTTTGGATGAGAAATGCATAGGCCGCACATGGCTTAAACAGGCTGGTATCATGTGTCATGGATCAAACTTCAAACAACAATGCACAATTGCCTTGCAATCCAATCCACCTCCAATGCATCTGAACTTGATTTTGTACTTCTGAACAATCATTTGATGGGCCTATGCATGCCCATGCAGCTGCTTACCTCACTTTGCCAATTTTGGAAACTTGAAAGGAGTGTGCAATTATTACTTGAATTCTCTATAAATTGAAGCTCAATTGCTCATAATCAACACACACACTGCGCCAACTTTGATTCCCCACAGAAAACCCTTCACATTGAGAGGATAAACTTGAAAAATTCTATTGAATTTGAGCTTGAATCTCCACTGTTTTGGAATTCAATTCTCCAGGAGTCCTTTGATTCTAAGCCATTCCATTCCTATTCTGCAAGCAATTGGAGTGAAGCAAAGCATGATTCAGATCAAGATCTAGCAAGCTCAGACCTCCATTGAAGGTATTTTGCAGAAAATTTGATCTCTTCGATTCTCCTTGTTTCTTGCTCAATTCTCTTGATTATTGTGTTGGCTGAAGTCCTACCAATGTAGGCAAGGTGTTTGAGTTGTTTTGATGATGAATCGAAGCAACTCAGATCATGAACCTCATTTTTCAATTCCATATATATCTCAATATAGTTGGAGTTGGAAGAAATGGAGGTGATATTCGTGCTCGGTGATGTTTTCTCTTTAAAATCATGTCCCTGTTTGAAATTTTGGTGATGGTTGATGATGACCGATGGCGAGGCTCGCCGGAGAAGACAACCAGAGCTCTGGCTCCGGTGATGATGTGGTTGAGGTCTAGACCGTGTGATCCAATTCCTATGTTCTAATCTTGGCCGTGCATTGTGATTAACAAGTTTGCAGCGCAGTTGACTAGTGCCTTGGTGGAACGCGCGTTGTGGATCATCAGATCTGCCACCTCAATTAATGAGGGAGATCTGATGGTTCACATATTTTTGCAATTTCTGATTTTCCTTTTTATTTCATTTTCTTCAATAATTCATATTAAATTTAATATTGACCCAAAAAATATGGGACTTTCACCAAAAAAAATTCAAATATTTTTATCTTTCATATTCTGAATTAAATTTTTTTTTTTGGATCATTATTAATATTTTTCATGAATTAATTGATTTTTCATTTGTTTTTAATTGTTTAAAAATATTTTTAAGTGTCCAAAAATTATGAATTTTTTTATCCAAGGTTCTTTGACCTTGTTTGACCTATGATAAATCACATGGCCATTTATTTGGTGTTTTGATGTGATTTTAGGATTTGAACAAAATATATTTGAATTTAATGCATTATTTTAATATTTTTAATTGAATAAATGCCATTTTAATTGTGTTGACCATTTGGATTGACTTATTTGAGTTTCTCATTTGTTGTTGGGCCTTGGTCAAGGTTGATTTGACTTTGTCAAGTTAATATTATTGGATTTAGGGGATTGATGGAATGTACATTCCATCTCCCAAAATGAATGAATAATATTAATTTGGTAAAAGTCCTCCTTTGACCAATTTGTGATCTCATTCATCCCTTTCCCTCTTCATCTAATCCCCCTTCTTCATCCATTCATTTCAATTGGCCAATGACATCTCAAAGTCCTAATGCTAGCTGATTGAAAGATTAACATGAGTATGGATGAGATTAGGCCACACCTTTGCATATTTCTTGTGTGTGGTATGTTTAATGAGCATAGTTCTTAATACTATGTCTCTAACATGCATTAACACCAAAAGCTTATTGCCCGACCTCAAATAGTTGTGACTTCTACATAAGTCCAATTACGATTGCTTAATATAGCGCTAAATTTATGACATAAAAGGCATAAGCATTCTAGTTAGTGAGATTGTAAGTCTCCTCTCTTCCATGGTATTGTGTGGAGACTTGGCCTTCTTTCCTTCCTTTAGAAGATGTTTTGGTTCAAGGATCCATGCTTGTGGCAAGTGGGTTAAGTGTTCTCCAAAGAATGTCTTGAAATAAAAAAGCAAAACAAAACTAACTATTAACTTACTAACCATTAACCTTTACTTTCAAGCTTTTACTTTTAATGCAATTTATTTTTATTATCATTTGTCATTGTACATATCATTCTAATTGTTTATGTTTATGCAATTTTCACTTTGTCCACTTGGACCATATTGTGTGATATACTTTGTTGCTTTGTTTGTTTGATTGGTCTTTGACCACTAATGCACATAATAATAATAAAAACCCTAAAAGACTCTTGAGTGGACTATTGTTTTGATCTCCCCAATTGGACTTAGAATTTAGGCAACATTCCTTTGCTAATGGACTTGGCCAATGCCAAATTGTTGAAGAACCAAGAACTTGCAAGTTTGGATTCATCTGACACATCATTCAAGATCTCTCCAGATTCATCTGCAACATTGATCCTTATTAAGCTGTTATGTTGAACCTGTGATTTGTGGAATTCATCTGCTACATAGGCTATTTTGAAGAAAATCATTGAAGTGGATAAGCTTGGATGAAGCCATATTTATTTGATGCCTTTGCTCTTCAAGATTGATATAATTGTGCATTTGTTTGTTGCTTGATTCTAAAAAGTCCAAGGGAATTCTGGGTTTCTATTGACATACTTGTATATTGGATTTCTCCCATTTGGTCAGATCTTTTCAACTTTAAACTTTTAAATTTCTTGTATCTAGGGTAGTCTCTTCATCTTCTCCCCATTTCTTTAATTTCAAAATCTCTCTCTCCATTTTCAAAACCTTCTTTGTGTGAACTATTTTGTTCTAAACTTTGACCACTTTTACAAAAGGGTAGAAACTTTGGCCTTATGCCATTGCATTTTCAAACTTATTTTCTTAAATCAACTTGTAAATAAACTTACCTATACTCGACTTAAACTTTTAAAACGCCAAAAAGAACTAACTCATCCAAACCATTTTTAGGCCTTTGTGCCCTTCAAACTTAATTTTTTGTTAAAACCAACCAACTCACTTTGAAATTTATAGCACGAATTACGAGATTTTGATCCCTCATTTATATATTGGTACGTAGGCACAAGTCCGAAGGTCTTGTCAAACACAAAAATATAATTAATCAATTCTTTTCTCATCCCCCCATTCTATTTTTTTGTAAACATCACTTTGTATAAAATACATATGCACACAAAAATGGCTCCCTAGGAGTACCTAGGACACTTTGGATGCTAACACCTTCCCTCTGTGTAACCAACCCCCTTACCTATGATCTCTGATTTTTATTAGTTTTTATTTGAAAACTTCTTATTATTTGGGTTTTGTTCGCATTTTTTACCTTTTCCCTTGGAAACAATAAAATCGCGGTGGCGACTCTTGTTAATTGATCTTTAGCTTGTCCATAGCTTAATGATCATGAATTTCCCGCTACAGAAATTAAGTGGCCACTCTACTGGGGAGTAGTCTCTAGTGGGTTTAGCCTACTTTTTGTGTGAATATATTTGTATATATGTGATGTTTGTATATATGTGTGTGTGATATAATCTTCTTGTTGTGCTTGGTGATCTCTGAGTGGTGAGATAAGTTCTAACCCGAACTTGAGTGAAATTAAGATAGGAGGATGGTATAGTCATGTTCGACTTGTATGGAGTAGTCCTTAACAAGTTGGCTTGAGATCCATCTGCTCAGTGGAGACTCCTTTGGATTTGGAAATGTCACACAAGTATTTGTGGTTAGGCATTACTATTTCTAATTGGATCTGAGAAGCTGAGGACCTTAGAACACCTAACCCATCTTGGCCTATTTAGGACGTAATGTGGAAACTGTTCAGGTGTAGACTTGATAATAGTTGTTACACGATACTACACTCAGACGAGTTTCTCTTGAGAATATTATGGGTCGATGAGTCAGTCATCTTAACTTGTAATATCCGATAGATGGAATTAAGACTCTGGGAACTTTTTAGAACATGATCTACATGTTTTATCCTTAGTTCAATCCTTTGGGATGGTTCTTACCTAGACTCCATGCTCGTGACTAGCAACAAACCCTTGATTCTTGGTTGATCCAATCAAGTCTTGTCAATATCAATGGAACTTGGGTGTTGATAAGGTGAAAACCATAATCCACCAAAATGGATGATTGATCTTGGCAATGACTTGATTCATCCCTTGACCTTTATTTGCCTTGTGTGTGATCCCTTATTTGTGATTGTTGCATTCATGCATTTCATGCGCATCATAACATTCATCACCCAAAATTTCAAGGAACTAAGGTATCATTTGCAAATATTTTCAGACCATGGATTATGGACGAAGGAACACTAAGAAGTACAGTTTCAGATGTCCCGACTTGAAAGAGTTAAGGAAGCTAGCATCTTTTGTATTATATCCCTTGGACTTCAAACAGCATCATGGGAAGCTTCTGTCCATCTTGTCTGCTGATGTGGTTGAAGGACTCTTGAGTGTATTGGTGCAGTTCTACGATCCTCTCTACCATTGTTTCACATTCCCAAATTTTCAGCTTGTGCCTACCTTGGAGGAGTATTCTCATCTTTTGGGTATACCTGTTTCTAGTAGAGTACCCTTTAGTGGATTGGAAGAGATTCCCCAATCTAGTATTATTGCTGAAGCTCTTTACTTGAAGAAGTCTGAGATAGAGGCTCATTGGGTGAAGAAAGGAGGGTTATTTGGATTGCCATTTGTTTACCTCATCAAAGAAGCTACTACTTTTGCTCAAGCTGGTAGTGTGGATGCTTTTGAAGCTATCTTTGTGTTGCTCATTTATGGATTAGCTTTGTTCCCTAACATTGATTGTTTTGTTGATGTTAATACCATTAGACTTTTCTTGATTGAAAATCATGTGCCTACTCTGTTGGGTGATATGTATTTCTCTTTGCATCTAAGGAGTTCTAAAGGTGGTGGAACGATTGTCTGTTGCATTCCTCTTCTGTACAAGTGGTTTATTTCACACTTTTCTCAGACGCCTGCTTTTGTGGAGAACAAACAATATCTAAGGTGGTCTCAGAGACTTATGTCTCTCACTAATGATGATATAGTTTGGTATGATCCGTCCTTAAGCAGTTTGGAGATTATTGATAGTTGTGGTGAATTCTCTAATATGCTTTTCATTGGTACACAAGGAGGAATTAACTACAATCCTGCTTTGCCTCGTCGTCAACTTGGGTTCCCCTTGAGAGACAAACCTAATAACACTTTGTTAGAAGGTCTTTTCTATCAAGAGGGTAAAGATCCCCAACATTTGAAGCAGAAGATTGTGCATGCTTGGCATAATGTGCATAGGAAAGGGATATCCGAGCTTGGTCCATGCAATTGTGTAGCTTTGGAAGCTTACACTCTTTGGGTGAAGAAGAGAGCTATGGAGTTGAAGATGCCTTATCCTTGTGAGAGACCTATGTCTATGGTTGTGGTTGAGCCATTAACTCTCCCTAACCAAGATGTAGAGGAGTTGGAAGACGCGCTCGTCAAGATGAAGCAAGAGAAAGATACGTGGGAAGAGCGTTTCCATGCTTTGAGCAAGAATTATGAAGAGTTGTTATTGGAGTCTAAGGACAAAGATGCACTGATTGAGTTACTTGAAGACCGAGTGACGAAGAGACAGAGAGAGTCAGAGGTTTCATCTTCTAGCATGCCTCAGCCTTCCGTTGCTTGGAAGAAGATTCTTGACCAGCTTGTCCTCGAGAAGACTCAGATGAAGGCTTCTTTTGAGACCGAGATTCGTCGCATTCGAAGGAAGTATGCGCCTTCAGCCAGATCTTCTGACACTGTTGTTAAGGATCCTTAGGATGACTAGTCTCCTTTTCTCTTGTATTTTTCATTTGGTTTCTGAAATTTTACCCAGTGTAATCCTTCCAATTTATATAAATGAAAAGAGATTTTTGGTCATATAAAAAATATTGCAATTTCCATTTCAATTTTTGTATATTTGCAAATGATATAGTAAGTTCCTTGGAAATAAAAATAATCAAGCATTGCATTTCATGCATCATTTGCATAGGCAGGTTTTTGCCAGGCGTCTGATCAATGTTCTTCTGTGCTTTAGCCAAGCTGACTCATCGGTACAACACTCGAGCCAATCACTCAAAGATCATGGAACACCTTGAGCAAGAGAACCGAGACTTGAAAGAGGAGATTGCCTGACTGACTGCCATGGTGGAGTCAATTCTTGCTTCCCAGAGCCAAGCTTCTCCAACTCCTGCAACTCCTCCCGCGAGGACTGTCATCTCTGAAGTGGTTACCTCTATAGTGCCTGCTGCCACCGTCCACTTCGCTCCGAATCTGCCTGCTGGATTCCCTTGGGGAATGCCTCCGAATTTTGTGCCAGAAGGTTTCGCTCCCACTTTTGCTTCCACGCCGACGTCCAGCCCGGTCATGTATGTGCCACCTCCCGTTGTGCACACTTTGTCGCGAGTAGAAGACACCATCTATCACTACGCCAAAAATGACTTTTAACAGCGCATCTTAGACAGCGCTTTTAAAAGAAAGCGCTGTCTAAGGTTAAAATTAAAATAAAACACGGAAAATGTTCCAAAAAAATAATGAAAGCGCTGTCTAAGGGGGGGTCTTAGACAGCGCTTTCTAAAAGCGCTGTCTAAGACCCCCCCTTAGACAGCTCTTTTAGAAAACGCTTTTAAATATAGACCTTAGTCAGCGCTTTTGATAAAGCGCTGTCTAAAGTCTTTAAATTAAAAAAAAATTAAAACCAAAAGCGCTGTCTAAGGGGGGGGTATAGAAAGCGCTTTTGGAAAGCGCTGTCTAAGGCATATCTTAGAAAGCGCTTTCCACAAAAGCGCTGTCTAAGGTCTAATTAAAATTAAATTTCAGACTTCTATTTTCGTTCTCAGTCTAAGGCATGGAATTGGTAGGGTTTGTCACGATGGCGGAAGAACCACAATACGCCCTAAAACGCAAATACGAAGACCAACCCACCGCCACTGACATTCAACTCGAAGTCGCAAACGCTAAACAGAAAGCTCAAGAAGCCGCCGCTCGGCTCCTCAGTGTCACCGGCGGCGCTCCTCCACTTTCCTTCGATCCTAAACGTTCCAAGTCCGATAATGGTGCTCCTCAATCTGGCTTCGATTCTTACGATTTGAAGCCGCAATATTCAGCTGGTTCTTAAGGTGGTTCTAGTAAGAAGATTGAGATACTTAATGGTAGGGTTGGGGTTCTTATTGGGAAAGGAGGTGAGACTATTAAGTATCTTCAGTTGCAGTCTGGGGCTAAGATTCAGGTTACTCGTGATATGGATGCGGATCCTAATTCTACTACGAGGATGGTTGAGCTTATGGGTACTTCTGATGCTGTTGCTTCTGCTGAGAAACTTATCAATGAAGTCCTTGCTGAGGTTTGTTTTAAATTTTCTCTAATTATGTTGTGGAATCACTGTAACTTTGGCCTGTTAGTGAAATATCACTGGTTAGAGTTGTTTTCAACTGATTTTGTAAATGCAATGTGAAATGTTTAATGATAAATTTGCTTAAATTATATTGGAATTAGTGCGCTCTGTATCCTGCCAGGGAAAATTCACTGATAAGAGTGGTTTTGAATTGACTTTCTATTTGTAATATGGTGTGTTTTCTGGTTAATTTGCTCTAGTGAGGTTTGAATGACTGCAACTGTAACCTGCTAGTGAAATATTGCTGACAGTATTTGTTTTGAACTGATTTTGTAACTTTAGTATGATTGTTTTGTGCTGAATTTGTTAAAATGATCTTCAAAGTCGAATGGCCTTAACTGTAACCTGTTAGTGAAGCGTCATTGACGATGGTTGTTTTCTACTGATTTTTAACTGTAATAATCTGGGGGAAATGTAACCATTAACATCACTGATAAGAGTTGCTTCTTTACTAGGCTGAAGCCGGGGCTTCTGCCGGTGGTGGTACTAGACGGATGACTGCACAATCTGGGGGTGATGAATTTTCGATGCAAATCCCAAACAATAAGGTGTGCAAAGTTGCCCGAAATATGTACACCCATGTACTTTCTACAGTGTTTTGTTTATAGTTGATTTGATTTCTTAGGTCGGCCTTATAATTGGTAAAGGAGGAGAAATAATTAAGAGTATGCAAGCTTCTACTGGAGCACGGATTCAGGTTATCTCTTGTTCTTTGTTTTCTCTGCTTCTTTTGTTATATATTTTCAAAATCATAATTATGTTTGAAGTTGGATGGTGTTAAGGTTAACAGCTGACTGCCCAAACTCTCATGTCTCAAGACTTGGATTTTCCATTGTTAGTAACTTTTGACAACTAATGCCTTATAATTGAACAGATTACTTTTAATGTTAAACACCAATTGCGAATGGAAGATCGAATTTGGATCCAACTCCAATCCGGCTCAGAATTCCGGTGCGGTGGATTTTCAGAGAATCGCAGGTATTAGCTTCTCTTCCTCTTGTTGTGTCACTCGTTATGTATCTTATTCTTCTCAACTGTGATTGCGATTCTTCTTCTTCTTCAACTCTTCTGAACTGTGTTATGGAATTGCAGAGTCATCACTGCGGTGGTTACATGGCGAAGTGGTCACGCGAGAGGGAAGTGAAGTGAGCTTCTCAGAGATGAACTGTGAAGAATGAGCTCTAATCTTTGAGCAAAAAGCAACCGATTCTGAATATGAGGGTAGAGAGCTTGAGAGTGAAGAGTGAATATTGAAGGTGAGGAATGAAAAAACTAGAAAAGCTTCTGATTGCACTGTTATATACATGGTATTCTCAACCAAATCGGGCAACGGATTGGGCAGGTTAGTTATGTTAGGGCAGGTTGTTAGGATTTTTGTTAAAACTCTGTTAGTTGCAAGTTAATTTTATATGTGAATTGATTTTCTATTAATTATTTCCATCAGTTAAAATAGTTGTATTGCTTGCAGGGATAAGTCAAAATTGGACCTTAGCTTGCAGTTCAGCTGGATTTGCACGTTACTTCTATGAAGGTTTGTTGTGTTTGGAAGTTCTGTTGTTAAAATGTTAGTTTGTTTTGTTAGTTACAAGTCTGTCAAATCAATTTAAAATTAGTTAGGTTAAGTTAGAGAACTAGTTAGTCATGGTTATTATGAAATTAGAAAAAAAAACTTAACTGTTAGTCAAAGTCCTGCTGTTAGTTATTTCCCATTTTTTGACTCTGTTAGTTTTATTTATAATCGATTGCTTTGAAATTATGTTACTACAAAAGGTTAGATTGATGTTAGTAAATCTGTTAGCAAGTTGATGGTGAGATCTGTCATGGCCTATTAGTATCAGAAACATTATTAGTGAAGGCCAAGACCATGACCAAACACTTGCCTGATTATTTGATGTAGAACTTACTTGCTGAAACTTTCCGCTATGCTAATGATTGTCTTGGTGCATGACTTGTCATTGGGCATGAGCGCCGGGAGCTGTTACCGCAGCAAGTTGTATCAGTTAAGTTGTTATGACTAATTTGGGAATCTGCTAACGACTCGTTTTAGACAGCACTAGCTAGTGTGTTTTGAGTTGCTCACTTGCCAACAACTTAATAATTGTAATGGATTTGAAGTTAATTGAGAATTTTGCCACCGATACTTAGTAAAACTCGATTAAAATGTCGTTTACGATGGTTATAACATACTGCTATGTTGTTAAAAAGCTGTTTGAATGGTTTGAATTGTGAGTTGTTTAGAAAACCATGTTAATAACTTGAAGTAGGGTTAGTGACGGTATTACATGATTATGTTAGATTCAGTTATATTGGTTAATGTTAACTTACAACATTCGTTCTGTTGTGATAATTATGCAGGATGTACTACCTTGGTTTCGAACTGATTTCAGAATTTGCATCTGTACCGAATTGGGGTGGGCTGCCACGGTTAATTCTTGCACTTTTGGTAATTTTTTATTAGCGAGTTTCAATGATGTCTATGTGTAATTATTAGGATTTAATTAAGGGTATACTTATTTTCCTGTGGAATGCTAACTGTGGCGTTGTTATGTATGTTCTAAAACTTTTGATTTGTGCCGTTTCTGACTTGTGGAAAATTCATGGATGAATATATGACAATTCTGCTTCATGAATGAATGAAGAATTTCTTCTGTGAAACTGGAATTTTGTGAATGAGTGAATCTTTAAAAATTGGAATGGATGAAGAAAATTGCTTTTGTGAAACTGGAATTTCGTTTATATATCCTTCAAAATCTGTTACAATGCTCATGAAATTAATGCTAAACTTATATGAAATGCAATGGTTAGTTACAAATCAAAATGTTAGTTTCAATTTGGACTTGAGTGGATGTGTAACTTAATTTGGCTTTGTTTTGTTATATTGGTTAGTTTTGTGAATTATGAATATAATGTTATCGTGGACTTGTATAATGGTATGTTGTTATGACAATTGGTCTATTCCGTTTCTGGTATGAATTAAGAACTTCTGTTATAGTTTGCAGGGTGGTATGAACTTTTGTCCTGGCCTTTTCTGTTAGTTGCAATTCCGAAAGTGGTTTTTAAACTGTTATTGAAACGTGCAGGTTGATATTCATTCTGAACCTGTTTATTACACACTTATGCATGCTATGCTTGGATTACGGAAAGCCCACATCCTGTTGAAAGGGGCAACAGTAGTATATAGCAAAAATAAAGATGCGGAGAAGTTGTTTTTTATACCGTTTAATACCGGGTTAGCATTTTATTCTAAATTCATCTATTATAATTATTTTCCAAGTTACCATCTAACATTTGCCTAATCATTACAGTGGACATTGGTTGTTGCTCGCAATCAATCCTATCCGAGAAATTGTGTATTATCTTGACTCGTTAGGAAATGATTGGACAACATACCCGGATATGAAGGTCCTAATTGACACGTAAGTGAGAATGTTCAAAATTTTTCTTAGTTTATGTGAATTGTTCTAATTGCTTCATTTTTATTTTATTAGCGTCCTACAAGCTTTTCGGGCCCAACGAGATATCCAAACCTCAAGGAGGGGCGCCAACTCCATTACATGGATTAAAGTGGCGGTATATTTTTAATTACCACATTTTTTATTATATTAGTGATGACACTTGATAAAACTTAGGATTTATAATCCATATTTTTTTTTCATATGTAGTGTCCTCAACAACGTATGAAAGATTAAAGATTCCCACCGATGTACGTATTTCTAACTTATGAGTTATTTTTATATTTACACATATCTCATATAATTAAATAGTTGGAATTAATTCAAAATATGTTATATTATTATGTAGTACACTGATGAATTCAAGTGTGCATTTTATACAAAGGATCAAGTGGACGAAATCAAAGAGGAGTGGTGTCAATTCATGATAAAGCTCAATGTTTGTTCATAAATTTCTGTAATTAATGTGTACATTTGTAGTATATGTTATGACTTGTAAATGTGTACATAAATTTGTATATATTTTGATACATTTAAGGCAAAATTGGTTTGAATTGGTATATATATATATTTGTTAGCCAAAAATTGGTAGAAAAAAGGCCAAAATGGCATATATAAAATGTGATAATTGTCTATCAAAATCTGGTTGAAAACAGGTAGAAATTCTAGTTTATAAACCTGGAAAAAATGTGGTTTAAAACAAAAGCTTCAAAAAATTTCGTATACCTTAGACAGCGCTTTTGTAAAAAGCGCTGTCTAAGGGGGGGGCTTAGACAGCGATTTTTGAAAAGCGCTGTCTAAGGTATACCTAAAAAAATTAAAATAGGAGGGTCTTAGAAAGCGCTTTTGGCCAAAGCGCTGTCTAAGGGGGTGGGGCTTAGACAGCGCTTTTCAAAAGCGCTGTCTAAGGTATACCTAAAAAATTTAAAATAAGAGGGTCTTATAAAGCGCTTTTGGCCAAAGCGCTGTCTAAGGGGGGGGGGGCTTAGACAGCGCTTTTAAGATTTAAAAAAGCGTTGTCTAAACCTTTAGCAGCGGAGGTTTAGACAGCGCTTTAAAGCGCTGTCTAAGGCTAAAAAAAGCGCTGTCTAAGGTCTTGTTTGTTGTAGTGTATCACTCTGAGCCATCTGAGGGCCCGGACGTTTGTGAGAAGATGGACGAAATGAAGGACCAATTCCTTGAGCTGCGCAAGGAAATGAAAACGCTGAGAGGCAAAGATCTGTTTGGGAAGAGTGTCGTTGAACTGTGCTTAGTGCCCAATGTGAAAATCCCAATCAAATTCAAAGTGCCTGACTTTGAGAAGTATAAGGGAAACTTCTGTCCACTCAATCATCTTGTGATGTATGCCCGCAAGATGTCAACCTAGACAGATAATGATCAACTATTGATTCACTATTTCCAGGATAGCCTGACAGGTGTTGCGCTCTGTTGGTATATGGGGCTAGATAGTGCAAGCATCCGCACTTTCAATGATCTAGGAGAGGCTTTCATGAAACAGTATAAATATAACGTGGATATGGCGCCAGATAGGGACCAATTGAGGTCCATGTCTCAGAAAGACAAGGAGAAATTTAAAGAGTATGCCCAGCGTTGGAGGGAGTTGGCTGCCCAGATTACTCCTTCTTTAGAGGAGAAGGAGATGACAAAAATCTTTCTCAAAACCCTGAGTTCATTTTATTATGAACGTATGATTGCCAGTGCCCCCGGTGATTTTACCGAAATGGTAAACATGGGGATGTGACTTGAAGAGGGGGTCCGTGAAGGTTGATTGTCGAAAGAAGAGGCGTCAACTAGTAAGAAGTATGGGAGAAATTTTAGCAAAAGGAAGGAAAATGAAACAAATGCAGTAAGCAGTGGGAGGCAGAGGAGGCCTCAAGTCAGAAGGAATTTACCACCCCGTCAACATCATCATTATCAAGTATCTTCTATTATTCCAGTGTTTCCAAATCAGTCAACAATACCAATTCAACAACAACAACAACATCAGTATCAAAATCAACGTCAACAACAACAACCGCAACAAAGAACAAACACCTACAATAACAACAATTCCAACAACAATCATCACCAGCAACAGAACTTCGAGAGGAAGAAGGTCTTTTTCGACCCGATTGCTATGTCGTACGCAGAGCTGTACCCATCTTTAGTCCTCAAGAATTTGATTCAACCGAAGAATCCACCGCAGATATCAGAACCACTTCCTTGGTGGTATAAACCTGAACTTCGTTGTGCTTTTCACCAGGGTGCACCTGGGCACGATATTGAGAACTGTTATCCACTGAAATATGAGGTGCAAAAGCTTATGAAGAGTGGCATGGTGTCTTTTGAAGACCGCGCGCCTAACGTGAAAGCTAATCCTTTGCCCGCTCATGGGAATACCTCAGTGAATATGGTGGACGGATATCCAGGTGAATATAAAGTTTTTGATGTGAGTTTCATTCGTGGATCCTTGATGTAGATACACAAGGACATCTATATGGTGAGTGAATGTGAACATGATCACGAAGGTTGTGATATTTGTAGTGTGAGCCCAATGGGGTGTGTTATGGTGAATAGGGACATCCAGGGCCTGATGGATGAAGGCATGATCCATATTTGTCAATCCCGTCATGAAGATGACGATGTTGATGTCATTGTTCCCATTTTCCAGCAACCAGAGCGGTTGGTGATGCAGTATGATAGCAGCAAGAGCGTCAACAATAGATCAGTTTCGCCGTTGGTAATACGGTTAGCGGGCCTAATCCCATATGCATCTGATAAGGTTGTATCGTATCAATATAATGCTACGATGATTGAGAAAGGTCAAGAGGTCCCGTTACCTACGACCAGTTCAGTAGTAAGCATTGCAGATGTTACGAAAGTGACCCGCAGTGGTCGAGTTTTTGGGCCAGTTGTCCCTGAGAATGAGGAAGAGTTGGTTGTTGGTAAGAAGGCGGAGGTGCCTATGGTAGATCCTATGGGATGTTCAAGAGATAAGTCTGGTGAATCCAACAATTTGAAAGCCAATAGTGATGATGATGAGGTGCTCTGACTGATCAAGAGGAGTGAATTCAACGTGGTTGAGCAGTTGCTCCAGACTCCCTCTAAGATTTCTGTGTTGTCTCTGCTTTTAAACTCTGAAGCGCACAGAGAAGCACTCCAGAGAGTTCTTGAATAGGAATACGTGGAGCAAGATGTTACTGTAGCTCAATTTGATCACATTGTAGTTAACATCACTTCATGCAACAATTTGAGTTTTTGTGACGAAGAACTCCCTGAGGAGGGAAGAAATCACAATCTGGCTTTGCATATTTCGATGAATTGCAAAGAAGATGCTTTGTCAAACGTGCTAGTTGACACTGGGTTGTCACTCAATGTGCTTCCAAAGTCAACATTGTCAAAGTTATCGTACCAAGGAGCTCCCATGAGGTACAGTGGAGTAATTGTCAAAGCCTTTGATGGCTCGCGCAAGACAGTCATAGGAGAAGTGGACCTTCCAGTGAAGATAGGTCCTTGTGATTTTCAGATTACTTTCCAGATAATGGATATTCACCCGGCCTATAGCTATTTGTTAGGAAGGCCGTGGATTCATGAAGAAGGGGCTGTTACTTCCACTCTACACCAGAAGCTCAAGTTTGTCAAGAATGGGAAGTTGGTGGTTATGGGGGGTGAGAAAGTGCTATTGGTCAACCATCTATCATCTTTTTCATATGTGAAAGCTGAGGATGAGGTTGGGACGCCATTCCAAGCTTTATCTATTGCTGCTGAGAAAAGAGTTGGGGCACATATGTCCTCTCTGAAAGATGCGCAGAAAATTGTTGAGGAAGGTCCTGTTGATCAGTGGGGGCGTGTGGTAGAGGTCGCAGAGAATAATGGAAGAACTGGTTTAGGGTTCCAGAAGGGTTCGTCAACCGTTAGATCAGAAGAGATGCAACTCAGTTTCCGTAGCGGAGGGTTCATTCATGGGAATGAACAACACTTAGCTGCCGTGCTAGAGGACAATGAAGAGGAAGACTGCACCAACTTTGTGACGCATGGACAGACATGCAACAATTGGATTGCTGTTGATATTCCTGTTATTTTGCATCGATCTAAATAATTGCTTTTTATATTTTAAAATCCTTCTCCTATGCCTAAGGGAGAAGTGAACATTGTTGGGCATTTTAAATTGATCATCAATAAAATTAATTCTATTCATCCATATCTTTGATGTTTTGTTTTTACTTTTTGTTTATTTCTGAAAATGGTAATCACAAAAAACATAAATAAACAATATAATTGTCCATCTACATAATATTTGGTCGCAAATTCACTTCTCTAAAATCAAAATATCAAATCATTATGCAGGTTGGTTCCTAACCCCATTGAATACAATGATCCTTCTCCAAATTTTGAATTCCCTGTGTTTGAAGCAGAGGAGGAAAGTGATATAGAAGTGAGTGATGAATTGTCTCGTCTTCTTGAGCAAGATGAGAATATTATTCAGCCGTTTGAAGACCAGATTGAGCTAGTCAACTTGGGTTCCGAAGATGATGTGAAGGAAGTCAAGATTGGGTATCGACTGTGTCCAGATGCTAAGAAAGGGTTGATTGATCTTATTCGAGAGTATTTAGATGTGTTTGCTTGGTCCTATCAAGACATGTCTGGTTTAGATTCTGATACTGTGGAGAATAGATTGTCGTTGAAGCCAGAATGCCCACTAGTCAAGCAGAAGTTGAGAAGAACGCATCCTGATATGGCTGTAAAGATCAAAGAGGAAGTTCAGAAGCAGATTGATGTCGGTTTCCTTGTAACTGCTGAGTATCCGCAATGGGTGGCCAACAGTGTGCCTATATCGAAGAAATATGGAAAAGTCCACATGTGTGTCAACTATAGAGATTTGAATAAAGCCAGTCCGAAAGATGATTTCCCTCTGCCACACATTGATATGTTGGTAGACAATACTGCTAAATTCAAAGTATTTTCATTTATGAATGGATTTTTCGGATATAATCAAATCAAGATGGCACCCGAGGATATGGAGAAGACCACATTCATTACACCCTAGGGAACATTCTGTTATAGAGTGATGCCTTTCGGTTTAAAGGATGCTGGTGCAACTTACCAGAGAGCAATGACTACTCTTTTTCATAATATGATGCATAAAAAGATTGAAGTATATTTCGATGACATGATTGCTAAATCAATTGATGAAGAGGAACATGTTGAGCATTTGTTGAAGCTATTCCAGCGTTTGAGGAAGTATAAACTCCGCTTAAATCCCAATAAGTGTACTTTTGGTGTTCGTTCTGGTAAATTGTTGGGTTTTATTGTCAGCGAGAAGGGTATTGAGGTTGATCCTGCCAAGGTCAAAGCAATACAAGAGATGCCTGCACCCAAAACTGAGAAGCAAGTCAGAGGTTTTCTCAGTCGCTTGAATTATATTTCCAGATTCATTTCCCACATGATTGCCACATGTGCGCCTATATTCAAGCTTCTTCGGAAAGATCAATCTTGTGATTGGACCGAAGACTTCCAGAAACCATTTGATAGTATCAAGGAATATTTGCTTGAGCCGCCGATTTTGTCTCCACCTGTTGAAGGAAGACCGTTGATCATGTATTCGACTGTGCTAGAAGATAGTATGGGTTGTGTTCTAGGTCAGCAAGATGAGACTGGGAAGAAAGAATTTGCAATCTACTACCTCAGTAAGAAATTCACCGACTGTGAGACTCGATATTCAATGCTTGAGAAAACTTGTTGCGCATTGGCATCTTTGAAAGATAAGAAGACTTTGTGATAATTATCCAGTAATTTCTACTTGAATGGTGATGTACTGTACAAGAGAAACTTTGACATGGTTTTGCTCAGATGCATGGATAGACACGAAGCAGACTTGTTGATGACCGAAGTGCATGAAGGTTCCTTTGGTACTCATTCCAATGGACATTCCATGGCAAAGAAGATGTTGCGAGCAGGTTACTATTGGCTGACAATGGAATATGACTATTGCAAATTTGTGAAGAAATGCCACAAGTGTCAAATTTATGCTGATAAGGTTCATGTTCCTCCGACACTTCTGAATGTTATCTCTTCCCCATGGCCCTTCTCTATGTGGGGAATTGATATGATTGGGATGATTGAGCCCAAAGCTATGAATGGACGTCGTTTCATTTTAGTGGCAATTTACTATTTCATAAAATGGGTCGAAGCGGCATCATATGCAAATGTAACCAAGCAAGTTGTTGTAAGGTTTATCAAGAATCAGATCATATGCCGTTATGGTGTGCCAAGTAAGATCATTACTGATAATGGATCGAACTTGAATAACAATATGGTGGAAGCTCTTTGCAAAGACTTCAAGATTGCACATCATAACTCTTATCCCTATAGACCCAAGATGAATGGGGCTATTGAAGCTGCGAATAAGAACATCAAGAAGATTATCCAGAAGATGGTTGTCACATATACGGATTGGCATGAGATGCTCCCATTTGCTTTACATGGCTATCGTACATCCGTCCGCACTTCAACAGGGGCAACCCCTTTCTCTCTCGTGTATGGTATGGAAGCAGTGCTCCCCGTAGAGGTTGAGATTCCTTCGTTGCGTGTGCTCATGGAAGCCAAGTTTACAGAAGTTGAATGGTGTCAGACCAGGTTTGACCAGTTGAATATGATAGAAGAGAAGAGATTGACTGCCATGTGTCATGGTCAGTTATATCAGCAGAGAATGAAGAAAGCTTTTGATAAGAAGGTCAAACCTCGAGTGTTCATAGAAGGTGACCTTCTGCTTAAGAAGATTTTATCGTTCAAACCAAATTCTATAGGAAAATGGACTCCCAATTATGAAGGCCCATATGTTGTCAAGAGAGCCTTTTCAGGCGGTGCATTGATTCTTACAACTATGGATGGTGAAGAGTTCACTCGTCCTGTTGTATCAGCAGAGAATGAAGAAAGCTTTTGATAAGAAGGTCAAACCTCAAGTGTTCAGAGAAGGTGACCTTGTGCTCAAGAAGATTTTATCGTTCAAACCAGATTCCATAGGAAAATGGACTCCTAATTATGAAGGCCCATATGTTGTCAAGAGAGCCTTTTCAGGCGGTGCATTGATTCTTACAACTATGGATGGTGAAGAGTTCACTCGTCCTGTGAATGCAAATGCAGTCAAGAAATACTTCACCTAAAATAAGAAAAGAATAACTCGCTAAGTTGAAACTCGAAAGGGCGGCTTAGGCAAAAATGAGCGTCTCGGTGGATTGAAAACCCGAAAGGGCGATCCAGGCAAAAATTAGAGACATAAAAACAAAAAAGAATTCCCGATAAGTTGAGTACCCCACCCTGGGGAAACTTATGAAAAAATTAGGGATTATGGCAAGTAATTGCATCCTACTGATCTTCAGTGATTTTGAAGACTTGTTTGAGCACAAGGGTTGACGTCGGTCCATATTTAGCAGCAGTCAAAAGCACAGTGGATATCAAGATTTGGTAGAAGGATTAAGGATCATTTGTATTAAATGTAACCCTTTTCCATGTAAATTACCATTTTCAACTTTGTAAAATCTATGGAGTCTTGTCATTTACAGACTACCATTCTATTAAATAAAGTTGAGCTTTTATCCAATTATTTCTACTCTTATTTACTTCAGCCAATAGTTTTAAATTTTATTATGATCATTTTAAAATTAAATTTAAAAAAAAAATCAAAATCACATTTTCTTAAATATATAAAAGCAAAAACTTTTCCAAAGCAAGTAGTAGTAATATCAACAACATTTCAGTAAGATAGCAAATCCTTAAGTGTGTAGCATCTGAGGTTCCCCAAGCAGTAACTCTTCGGGTATCTCTAGGCATCAGTGTTAATTCATGTCCTCAATAGAGTGTTGTTGTCCTCAGCTAGCGAATCCAGTTCCCCAGTGGAGTTTCTTTCTGTTCCCCAGCTGAGTTGATTGATTCAAATCCCCAGCGGCGCATCTTTGTCCCCAACAGAATTTCGGCCTTCCCAGTGGAGTTCGTATTTCCTCAGTAGGTAGATGGTCATCAGAGATGTTTGATCTTTCCCCAGTAGGGTTGTCTCCCATTTTATGGTGTTGACCTAAAATTCCCTACGATTTGGATATTTTTATCCTCAGCAGATCTCCTCCTTCCCCAGCTAGGGTTTCCCTTGGATGTTGATCTCTCTGTTCTCCAGCAGTTTGTCTCCATGATTTGTGGATTGCCCGAGGATTGTACCGGTGGTTCAATTTCTTTGCGACACCCATGTATCCTTCATGATCGTTTTGTCAGCATAATCACCATATATATATATATATATATATATATATATATATATACACACACACATATACATATACATTAATTCATGATTTGCATATCCTGCATCTTCATATTTGATTTGTTTGAGATTTTCATTCTCTATTATGGCGATACTTTATCCCCATATCAATTTGGTGTCTGTCCTCTTTCAATTGTAGAGTGTCAGCCCCTAAGCAGAAAAGATTTTAACCTTTCTCTGTTTCCCCACTGAGTTTATTTCCTCATGGATGATTGTTATTTCAGTTTCCTCTCCAGTAAAATTTTCTGGATGGAATTACTCCCCTTGAGTTATGTCCTCATTGGGTTGAGTCTTGATTGGCCGTTTTATTTCTAGCTTTTACATAGATAGATATTTTGGTCCCCTAAGAGTATATTACCCAGTAACTGGTAATATTCTTCTTTGTTTGCAGTTTGTTACTTTTTGCCCAATACCCGACAAAAGTACCATTTTTCTCCTCAAAAGTATCCCTAGTGGATCTTTTCTTCGAGAAGTATATCCTTGATATGTTCATCCTAACCGGTGACAGATATCTTCTCTCCCCACATGGAGTCTATCCTTGATATGTTCATTTTAACCAGTGACAGATATTCTCTTCTTTGGTATTCTACCCAGTAGAAAGGTAGTTGTAATTCCTACTCTTTCGTTCCCCAAAGAGTCAATCCTTGATATGTTCACCTTAACCAGTGACGGATTTTCTCTTATTTGGTCTTCTACCCAGTAACCGGTAGTTGTAAATCCTATTGTTCCCCTTGAGCGGAGTCTATCCTTGATATGTTCACTTTAACCGGTGACAAATTTTCTCTTCTCTGGTATTCTATCCAGTAACTGATATATGTAATCCCTATTTTCTCCCATTTCAGAGTCTATCCTTGATATGTTCACTTTAACCGGTGACAAATTTTCTCTTTGATTGGTCTTCTACCCAGTAACCGGTAGTTGTAAATCCTACTTTGTCCCCTCGCATAGTGAATCCTTAATATGTTAATCCTAACCGGTGACGGATTTTTCTCTTCGACGGTTTTCTATCCAGTTTTCAATAGAAGTAATTCCCCTTTTGTTGTTCAGTTGGTATATCCTTGATATGTTCATCCTAACCGATGACGGGTATCCTCCTTGACATCCCCAGGCAAGTCTATCCTTGATATGTTCATCTTAATCGATGACAGATTTTCTTCCCTGTCGAGTTTATCCTTGATATGTTCATCCTAACCGATGACGGATACTCTCATCCTTTGGTCTTCTACCCAGTAACTGTTAATTGTAAATCCTATTTTCTGCAGTTTTCCCCAGCAAGGCTATCTTACCCAGTAACTAGTAATGCATACTTCCTCCTGGTGGTCCTTAGCGAGTCATCCTTGATATGTTCATCCTAACCGATGACAGATGTTCTCCCTGTCAGATATTTATTATCTCCTTACCCAGTAACAGGTAGTAGGTAATAGATTTCTACTCCTCCTATGCGGAAATGTAATGTTTCCCCAGTCGAGTTGAGTGCACATTTCCTTAGTGAAATCGTTGTTCTCCTGCATGAGTCGAATATTTCAGTGTTATCCTGACTTATTCGTATCCCCTACAGATGTTGTTATTTCCCCGACTGAATCTTTCCATTTTGTATGGAATTCCTATAGTCCCCCAGCATTTTTAAGTCGTAGTCTGGCCTACGCATAAGTCCCTTTTATCCCCTCAGAATCTATGTCTCCCCAGCGAGTGTTCCTTATGGAATGCATTATACTCCTGCGGATTTTCGATCTCTCTGATTTCTTTTCCTTTGTGGCAATATTTCCCCATAGAGCATTAATCTTTGCATTCATATCATTTGCATCATGAGGTCTCTTAGGGACCAAAATTTGTTTCTCTATGTTGTTATTTAAGCCCATTCTAATGAGTCGACATGAAGATTTTAACCTTCGCCTCCTCAGTTAGAATGTCCTTAAATAGGGGCAGCTGTAAGACCCTAATTTTGACCCTAAGATCCCTCATGTAATTTCATCATAAGCATTAGCATTGGGATCATACCTTGGCATCCTCCTTACCCCTTTTCATTGGGTTTGTTTTGGGAGAGATCACCAAGCACTTTGTGATTATATCATACTTGTATATTATCATTTTACTAACCAAAATACCAAAAATATGTCTTTGCATTTGCCTAACTCTTTTATAGATAGGGCATGATCTCATTGATTCATTGATCACATCTAGGGTTTGAGACCCTCATGAACAAAGAGCACAGTCAAGAATTGATTCAAGAATGGTTATAAGCATCATGTATAAGTCCCAATTGTTTCTACATGTCATATTTATCAAGTTTTCTTCAAGAGTTTGAGGGTGATTTGCCAGGGAAACCCTAGTTTGACTGGGTATCTTGAGTAACTTATCCAACAAGATATCTCACCAATTGATCAAATTTCTCAAGGGACACTTCAAATTTCATCATATTATGCATATATGATCTACCATGACCCAAGAAATTCAAGAGAATTGGAAATTAGCAAGTTGGTTGATGGTGGTTGGCCAAATGAATTCATCTGATCAAAACTGGGTCTCCCTAGACCCTATCTCCTACAATTTTCACCATATGAAAATTATTACAAGATAAAACTTACTCTAAATGACATTATAAACAACTTTCATGTTGAGACTGTAAGACCCCAATTTTGTCCCTAAGATCCCTCATGGCATCAATAACATTGCATTTGCATTGCCTCAAGGATCACTAGCATCTTGGTTCCCTTTACCTTTGGGTGGGACTCCTTGTGAATGGTTTGAGATCATCAAACATGCTTGAATTGTATATCATTGCTCTTCTTATTTTGTTTACTAACCAAAAGCATAAAAATATGTCACTAACATCTTTTGTTTGTAGCTTGAGCAATCACAAGGTCCAAAGCTTCAAAGAGATCATCTGTGTAGAGACATGGCCAAGAGAAGATGATAGCAAGCATGGTAATGGTTCCCAAAGCTCTCATCCATCAAATATGTCTCCCTAGCACCTCAATTCATCATTTTGATCAAAGCAAGTCAAAGGGTTTGAAGTTTGTTCCCCAGAGAAACCCTAATTCATCTATGTACCATAATGCCTTGCTCATGAAGCAACCTCAGCCCATGATCAAATACAATCAAGGGAAGTTCTTTAATTCATAATTTCATTCATATTTGAACTTATTTGAGTGCCCTCAATCATCAATTCATCAAGATATGGGTTGTGGACTTGAGAAATTGCTCAGTCAATTCATCTGACTATTTTGAAATACACTGAGACCTAACTTTTGATGTGTTGGTCAAATGGAGATGATTCCAAAATAAAACATATTCTTAAGGACAATATGAACAACTTTCATGTACATAAAAAATTGATTTGAATCTTGGAAGGTCATCATTCATTCCAATACATTATAGGTCATTTTGACTGAAACCCTAATTTTGGGTCAACTTGCCAAGGACATAACTCATTCATTTTTTATGATTTTAAGGTGGGATCAAATGCATTGGAAAGATTTAGATGTCTACTTCAAATGTTATGTTGAACAAAATTTCAAAATCTCAAAGGAAATACATGTGATAATGCAAGACATTATAGGTCCTTTTTTACCAAAGGCATTAAAAGTCAAAAAAGTCCAACTTCAAGTGCCCATAACTCTTTCATCAAAAATCCAAATGATGCAAAATTTAAGTCCATTTTGATTGTCTTGAAAAGATCTACAACTTTGGTGTTTAAGATTTTGTTCATTTGAGGCTGGCATCCTCAAAACAGAGGGGCTTGAAAATTGGCCAAATTTGGAAACCTTGCTTTGACATGTCATGCACCTTGCACTTTAAACTCAAATTTCATAAATTTCCACACTTCAAATGGATTTTTGCCCGCATAACATTTGTTCCTTACATCAATACCTTTCCAACCATTAGTCACATGACCATATTTGGATTTGGCAAATATCATTTTCGAAGAGGAGAACTTTTAGTGCATTTTTGGGAAACTTGATTCAAATGCCATGCATGAGCTGATTACATCTATGTTGCACGTCCATTTCATTCATTTGTGATCTCAGCTTGCTAAATCAAGTGGAATTGGGCCCTCCATGCGCCTGTACAGGCCCATGCATGGAGGCCCTTTCCATTCATGCAAATTTGAAATCACACTTTCAGCATGGCTTTGGCTATAAATACATGGCATGTAAGCTCTCATTCTTCACCCTGATTCAACCTGAAATGCTGCAGAATTCTCTCCATAGCCATCACTAAAGGAATTTCAATTTTCTTCCTAAAAATTCAGATCTGAATTTCAACTTCCTTGGTTGATTTTCAGACCTATAATTCCTCAGCCTTGCTTCCTCTTCATCACTAGATCTCATTGCAAGCCTTGGTTGTGAGGAATCATGCTCTCCATACCTACATTTCAAAGGTGGATAACAGAACTTTTTCTCTTCGAAACTCTTTGATCCTTGCTTATTTCTTGTGTTCCTTGGTCTGGCTGAAGTCCTCTCAATAGAGGCATTTGATTTGTGCTTTCAATTTTGCAAAAACATGAAGTTCATGATGAACACCATCATACTTCCAACTCTGATTTCTCCATTTATAGGGATCTAGAGTGGAAGTGCATGGTATAGGAGTGATGTACATCACTTTCTCTTTCGATTGATGTATAGATCGCTTCATTTGGTTGAGTTTGCCATGTCTGCAATTCTCATCGGAGCTGGAGGTCTCACCGGAGAAGACGGTGGCTCCGGTGGCCGTCCCAACTCCAGATCAAATCTGGACCGTGTGATCTCTTTTCCAGATCTAATATGGACCTTCAGTTGTTATGACTTTTTTAATGCACCATGCGCTTCAGTTGACTAGTGTGTGTAGTACGTGCGCGCCTATGAGCCGTCTGATGTGCCACATCATTTAATGAATCTCATCCAACGCGTCAGGCTTTTTCTGATTTTATTAATTTCCATTTTATTTTCTTTAATTCCATTTTATTTCAAAAATCAATATCTCTTTCATATTTTATCCAAAAATTATGGGACCAATTGCATTAGTCTCCAAATAATTTCTAGTTTCTATTTCTGATTTTTAATATTTTTTATTTTGTCATTTGATATTTTTTGTGAATTTTCTATTTTCTGGTTATTTTTAATTCATTTTAAATAGTTTTTGATATTCAAAAAATACAAAAATATTTTCCTAACCTATTTGAATGATGATGGATCTATGAAAAATATTCTCATCAATTTTAAATTGGATTGAGATTTATTGGAGATTTTAGTTCAATTAGGTTATTTTTATTCATTTTTAATTGATTAAAAATAGTTTCTGACTTTTAAAAATGCTGAAATTTTTTGTCAAACTTTGTTTGACCTTGTTGAACTTGGGATAAATTACTTGGACCTTTCAAGGTTGATTTGAAGTGATTTTGAAGTTTGACCTTTCTTTTATTTTTAATTCAAGTTTAATATTAAATATTAAAAAATGCCAAAAATATTTTGTTCATTTCTTGACTTCCAATCTTCATCTCACTTCTGTTTTTGATTGTTTGACCTTGACTTTCAATGTCATTGGTCAACATATGAGGATTGGTACACGTTACTTCATTTAATGCACTTTAATTTTGCCATTTCCATTTCTCTTATTCCTCTCCTACTTCTTCTTCTTCTTCTCTTTCTTTTGGATCAATAAGTTGAAGGTTGATAAGTTAGCATTGATTAGGGAGACTTAATCTTCCTTGATCCAAATCTAATTCATCTTGATCAATTGATCAAGTGAATGGCTTTGCATTAAGGATAGGTTGTTTTCTAAATCATGCAAAAGGCTTAAACCAATACAAGATCAATTTTCTTCTTCATTTTGGCATGGCAAGTTGTTGGGACTTGGTTCACTAATCAAGACTCCTAACTTGTGTTTGTTGCCTACATTATTATTGACCGGCCTCAGATAGTTGTGACTTCTACATAAGTCCAATTACGATTGCTTAACATAGCGCTAAATTTGCCTTATGGCACACTAACTATTGACAATTAACATTTACTTTTTGCTCTTTACTTTTATGCAATTTACTATTCTTGCATATGTTTATGTTAATGCCATTTGCCTTTTGCTCACTTAAGCACATAATTGTGTATATACTATTGTGCTTGGGTTTTTGTTTTGATTGTTGTGAACCAAATGCAAAGAAATGGACTTAGTCTCTAGGACCTTCCCTATGCAAAGAATGGAGAAATGGACTTAGATCTTAGGACTTTCCTTGTGCAAAATTGGAGTAAAAGGACCTTAATTATGAAGATGGATTAGAAGGACCAAATCTCTAAACTCACTCTTGTCCATTCTTATTTTACTTCATGGAACTTTTGATGTGTGTGCTTTTGTGCTAGGGGATTTTATGAGCTCAAATCGAAGGACCATTGCTATGTTCATCCAAAGTGAAAGATACAAGATACATTGAGGATCTCTTAAGAGGCTTGTTTGATGATTGATTATGCTTTGTGTGATTGCTTATTCCAAAGGATGGGAGCTACTTGGATCATATATATGATCTCAATAGAGGAACTCCATTGTGGTTTTGTTTCTTTATCCCTTACCTTTTTGTTTTACTTAGGACTTAGCCCTTCTTCTTCTTCTCTCCACTCTAACCCAAGCCAAAACTTTTGTGCAAACATTTAACAATTGTTTTCAACATTAGAAATCTAAGCCTTATGCTTTTGATTTTCAAACCTTCTTTTCATAATACTTATTCTTGAATTGAACTTCTAAGTCAACTTTGACCATTTTTGTATATACTTCTAATTGGTAAATATAACCCATTCAAATGTCTTTTGTGGTTCCAATGGCCACTTCCTTAATCAAAATTTTCATAACCTTTAGCTATTAGGTTTGAGTTATCCTTGTGGTAGATGTAATACTCACCTATATCCTTAGTGATGGACAATGAGTCTTCCATGCTTATTATAGGGTTAACCCCTCGCTAGCATGTTAAAGTTATCCTCACATGGTGGATTTGTGGTTTGGTTGAGTTTTCTCCCTTTGATAACAAAATACCTTAAGGCTTTTGGACCAATCAATTCACCAACTCATTTTTTGAGATTTTTACCCCGAACTACGAGGTTTTGATCCTAATCTTTTTTTAAGATGGTACGTAGGCAATGGGTTTATCCATCCAAACACAAAATGTAAATAAATTTGTATATTCTTTTCTCACCTCTTCAATCATGTTTGCACAAACAAATTATTTTCACAAAAACAACAACCTCTACAACAAGTATGAAAAGGGCTCCCTAGGAGTACCTAGGATGTTTTGGGTGCCTAACACCTTCCCATTGCATAACCAACCCCCTTACCCAGATCTTTGTTCTCCTTTACTAGTTTTTGTTAAAACTATTAGGTTTTTGTTCGCTTTCTAACCATTCCTTTGGATAAATAGAAGTGCGGTGGCGACTCGACTTGTATGATTTACCTTGGATTTAGTCAATATCTCTAATGGTAACGAATACCCCGCTACAGAAAAGTGGCGACTCTGCTGGGGATCACTTTGCCTAGTGGGTTTTGCCTACTTTTCATGCTTGTTGTATTGTATTGTTTTGTGACATATTTTTGTGCAATTTGGGATTACTGTATTGTATGTAATGATTGAATTGCTTGATATTAATTCCTTGTATGCTTGGTGATCTTTGTGAGATGAGTTCTATACCCGGACTCGAGTGCACTTAGGATAGGAGAATGGCGTAGTCTTGTTGACTTGTGTAGAGTTATTCCTTAGCAAGTTAACTTGCAAGTCCATTCACTTGGTGGAGGTCATGTTGGGATCAATAATGTCACACAAGTAAGTTGTGGTTAGACATTACTCTTTCCAATATAGACCTTAGAAGCCAAGGACCTTAGTTTACCAAGCCCATCTTGGCCTATTCTTAGGATGTGGTGCGAAAGTCGTTCAAGTGTAAGATTTGATACGATTGTTACGCGATACTACACTCATAAGAGTCTCTCTTGAGAATATTTTTGGAATACGAGTAGTCGTTTCTCCGATAATATCCGAAAGATGGGATGATGACGGTGGGAACCTCTTGTAGAACATGTTTGGCAGGTTTAATCCCTAGTACATTCCCTTTGGGTGGTTCTTAACCGAGACTCCATGCTCGTGACTTGCAACAAACCCTTGATTCATGGTTGATCCGTTCATATATCCTTAATATCAATGGAACTTGGGTGTTGATAAGGTGTAAACCATAATCCACCAAAATGGATGATTGATATTAAGGATAATATGATCCATCCCATGACCTTTGTTTGGTGTGCTTTGCTTGATCCTTGAGTGTGATTGTTGCATTCATGCATTCATGCACTCATTTGCATCCATATCATCATTAATGAAGAAAATTATCAAGGAACTTAAGGGGTTTATTTGCAAATTTTCAGACATGGAAAGACAAAGAAGGAATACAAAGAAGTACAGTTTCAGACAACCAGATTTGAAAGAGTTAAGGAATCTGACATCCTATGTATTAGATCCTTTGGGTTTCAAGGCTCGCTTTGGGAAGCTTCTTCCTCTTCTGACTACTCAGGTGGATGAAGGATTGATGAGCGTATTGGTGCAGTTTTATGATCCCTTGTACCGTTGTTTCACGTTTCCGGATTTCCAGCTTTTACCTACCCTTGAGGAGTATGCCTACCTTGTGGGTATACCTATTCTGGATCAGTTGCCATTCAGTGGCTTGGAAGGTATTCCTACTTCTCAAGAGACAGCAGACATGTTGCACATAGATGAATCTCTGGTCGGTGCTCATATGACTACCAAAGGTGGAATTCAAGGTCTCCCTTCTGAGTTCCTCATTGCTCAAGCTACTGTGTGTGGGAAGGCCATGAGTGAAGACGCCTTTAAGGCCATATTTGTACTTCTCATCTATGGGTTAGTGTTGTTCCCCAACATCGACAAGTTTGTGGATGTGAACGTTATTAGGATTTTCTCTACTCTTAATCTCGTTCTGACTCTGTTGGGTGATACCTATTTCTCTTTGCATATGAGGAATGCAAAGGGTGGTGGTGTCATTGTGTGTTGTTTGCCTCTGTTGTATAAGTGGTTTATTTCTCACTTACCGCAAACGGTCGCCTTCAAGGAAAACAAGGGATGTCTACGGTGGTCCACGAGACTCATGTCTCTCACTAATGATGATATCTCTTGGTACAACCGTGTGTATGATGGTGTGCAGATTATCGACTCTTGTGGTGAATTCTCCAATGTACCTCTTCTTGGTAAATGTGGTGGGATTAACTACAACCCTGTTTTGGCGCGTCGTCAGCTTGGGTTCCCCCTAAAGGATAAACCCAATAACATTCTGTTAGAGGGTGTGTTCTTTCAGGAGGGTAAAGATCCCTAAAACTTGAAGGGCAGAATGGTCCGCGCCTGGCGCAAGATTCATAGGAAAGGAAGGAAAGAGTTGGGTCCTAAGAATTGTGTTGCTATGGAGCCGCACACTGCTTGGGTTAGGAAGAGAGCGTCCGAGTATCTCATGCCTTACGAGTATCCGAGACCTACCCCTTTGGTTATGGCTGGGCCTTCAACCCTCCCTGATCAAGGAGTAGAGGAGTTGAGAGACGAAGACCGATCACGTGCTTGGATCCGTGAGAGGGAGGAGTTGCTTCAGCAGATCAAAGAGAAGGACGCTTTGATAGAGTTCCTTGAACATCAGGTTATTGATGATCCTGACGATGCATGGACTTCTCTACTTCCTCAGTCTTCCAAGTTTTGGAAGAGGAAGTATGACTGACTCGCCAAGGAGAAGGCAGATATGGAGGCAGCCTACGAGAGGGAGGTGAAGAGGCTTCGTGCATCCTATCTCCCTGTGTCCCGAGCTTTAGATGATTGTTTTTAGGGATCCATAGGATGATTATTTTCCTTTTCTCTTGTATATGATTGACGATGTTGTACTTCTTTTCCCGATATTATTTGATGAGATATTTCCATATGTGATAAATGTTTAATATTTCCAAAAATTTGCAAATAGAACCCTAAAGTTCCTTTGAAAATAAAAAAACAAATCATATGCACGAGCATTGCATGCATCATGTGCATAAGTAGGTTTTGTTCCCGGCTTCTTGTCCTGTGGTCTAACTCTGTGTTCTTCATTTATTTTGAAGACAAGCTGACTCACCGGTACTATACCAGAGCCAACATTTCAAGACTGATGGATCATTTAGAACAAGAGAACCGCGAGCTGAAAGAGGAAGTGACCAGATTGAGTGCCTTGATGGAGTCATTCATGGCTGCCCAGAGCCAGTCTTCTCCAACACCTTCAACTCCTCCCCAGAGGACAGTCATCTCTGAGATTGTCTCCTTGACTGTGCCTGCAGCCAGTGCACACTTTGCTCCAACGGCCATGCCAACCGGGTTCCCGTGCGGGATGCCTCCCAATTTCATGCACGAGGGTCCTGCTCCTACCTTTGCTTCTATGCCGGCATCTAGCCCGGTCCTTGTTGTTCCTCCTCCTGTCGTGCATACTTTGCCCAGGGTAGACGACACCATCTATCATTCTGAGCCATCTGAAGGCCCAGATGTCTATGAGAAGATGGACGCTATGAACGATCAATTTCTTGAGCTTCGCAAGGAATTGAAAACTCTTAGAGGAAAGGATCTTTTTGGCAAGTCTGCTGCCGAACTCTGCTTGGTTCCCAATGTGAAGATCCCTGTAAAATTCAAGGTCCCTGACTTTGAAGAATACAAGGGAAATACTTGTCCTCTCAGTCACCTGGTCATGTATGCCAGGAAGATGTCAACTCAAACGGATAATGACCAATTGCTCATCCACTACTTTCAGGACAGTCTGTCCGGTGTCGCCCTGTGTTGGTACATGGGTTTAGACAGTGCGAACATCCGATCCTTCAACGATCTTGGCGAGGCCTTCATCAAGCAATACAAGTACAATATGGATATGGCTCCCGATAGGGATCAATTGAGAGTCATGTCCCAGAAGGACAAGGAAACATTCAAAGAGTACGCCCAGAGGTGGCAAGAGTTAGCAGCACAGATCGTGCCTCCGCAAGAAGAGAAAGAGATGACTAAGATCTTTTTGAAGACCTTAAGTTCTTTTTATTATGAGCGGATGATTGCTAGCGCTCCTTCTGACTTCACCGAGATGGTGAATATGGGGATGCGTCTAGAAGAAGGGGTTAGAGAAGGACGTCTGACCAGAGAAGAAGGCTCTTCAGCCAAACGATATGGGGCATTTGCAAAGAAGAAAGATGGAGAAGCACATGTTGCGACCTCCCATGTGAAACCAAGAAGACCCTCTGTGAGGAGGAAGACCGTGCGTCCCGTCAGTAACCAGCACCAGGTGGCTCATATAGCACCTGTTTTCAGAGATAACCAGCAGTACCAGCAACATAACACCAATCAGCAACCACCTCCACAATATCAACATCAGCAGCAACGACCGCAACATCAGGCCTACCAGCCTCGAAACAGTAATCAAACCAGCACGAGTTACGAAAGGAAAAGGGTCACCTTTGATCCTATTCCAATGACGTATGCAGAGTTATATCCCTCTTTGATAGAGAGAAAGTTGATTACTCCGAGAGACCCACCGGCTATACCTGCTAACCCCCAGTGGTGGTATAAGCCCGAATTACACTGTGTTTACCATTCTGGTGCTCCCGGCCACGACATGGAGAATTGCTACCCTTTGACGACCAAGGTTCAAGACCTTGTGAGGTGTGGTATTTTGTGTTTCGAGGACGTAGGTCCTAATGTAAAGAAGAACCCATTGCCCGAGCATGGGAAATCTGTCAACATGGTCCAGGGCTGCCCTGGCAAATACAAAGTCAAATATGTCAGTCATATTCGACAATCGCTGGTCGAGATGCATCGTTTGCTATGTGAGTATAGTCATTATGAGCATGACCACGATAGATGTCGAGTCTGCTCTGTTAATCGATTGGGTTGTCGCCAGGTGCGCAAGGATATTCAGGAAATGCTGGATGAAGGAGTCATTGAGATTCTGCAGAATAGGAATGTTGACGAAGATGAGCCCGAGGTCAACGTGATTTCCCCAGTATTCCGGATACCCGAGCCTGTTATCATCAAGTATGATGGTAGCAAGCAGAAGGTTTCTCCTGCCTTGACCATCAAGCCAGCCGGACCAGTACCTTACTCCTCTGAGAAAGCAATTCCATATCGCTACAACGTTGTCGCTGTAGAAAATGGGAAAGAGGTGTCCTTTCCTTCTTCTTCTATGGTGAATATTGCTGATGTTAGTGGTTTGACCCGTAGTGCTCGTGTATTTTCAGCACCACCAAGGCACCAAGCTAATACTGATTCTGTTGAACGCCTGATTGGGAATGCTGTGAGCACTCCGAATCCGGCACCTGTTGTTAAGCCCTCCTCTACATTGGGAACTCCTACTTCTGTTGGCCCAAGCGGCAATGTGAAAGAAGACTGTGATGAGATGCTAAGGCTCATCAAGAGAAGCGAGTACAATGTTGTAGACCAGCTTCTACAAACGCCATCCAAAACATCGGTGTTATCCTTGCTTTTGAATTCAGAACCACACCGAGAGGCTCTGTAGAAGGTTTTGGATGTGGCATATGTAGATCATGATGTCACGATGTCGCAACCTGAAAAATACAGTGTGCGAAAAAACAACCGGCGAAAGAAAATGACAGAAGAGTCGCCACCGTGCGTTATTTATCCCAAAGGAGGGAAAGGAAACGCTCGAAGTAAACCTGAAAAGAGGAAAGGAAAAGACAAGGTCTCGCAACCAAATCTTTGGTTCAGGAGTCGGTTATGCGAATGGAAGGTATTAGCACCCCTACGCATCCGTAGTACTCTACAGGATCCACTTTTGTAGTTCTTGTCTAAAGGGTGTGAGTTTATCTTGTGTTGTTTACTAAAAAAAAGGGTTAAATGAAAATGACTTGCGCGGATGTCGCATCCACTGCATACGTATCTCATCTGAATATGAGAATCAGAGTCTTCGTAGCTCGGCTGACCTATGGGTTGGGGGGATGTGTGCTCGCTAAGACATCGCGTCTTATGCCTACTGGAATGAGAATCAGAGCAAGCCGTAGTTCGGCTAACTACGGGGTTAAGGATTATGTTTTAGGGGCGGACGACGTTACTACGCAATCTACCGGATGCTCGACCTTTGGAGACTTACTCACCTGTAGTAGAAGGAGTAAACGTGTGTTTAGGAGAAGAAAAATCAATGAAGGGTTAGGGTTTGGGATGCTCATGCAAAAAGGCAGTCCTTGACGAAGGAACCTGTAAAAAAAAATAAACACACAAAAACATTGCCTCCTATCGAGGTCTTCCAGCTAGGAAAGCAGTAAAATGCGGGAAAAATGTAAAAGTACCACACGGATAAAGATCCGAAGTAACAGCAATTAGAGGAACGGGAAACCCAGGGATCCTTCCAAGCTAAACACCATTAAAGAAAGTGAGTCAGTACAGGTAATCGGAATAAACCTCCAGGCGGTATCCCACAAATAAAGTGGAACACCAGGCAAGTTATCACTGCAAAAGTCATGTGAGCCCTCACAAAAACTCAACAAACAGGTTAGAGACAAAAAAATAGGGTAATCAAGGGTTGCCCCCAAATCAAAATGTAACCACATGAATCATGCCATTAAAATTCACAAAAAAGACATGCATCAAAAGGGTATCAAATTCACCCATAATACCTCAAACATTCAAAGTATTCAAATTCAAAGCTCAAAGGTAATGGGAATAAGGGCAAACCTGATTAGAGAGCTTGATTGAAATTGAGTTGCACCCGTGAGGTTTACAAAACAATATTTAGGGTTTATGTGAGGCAAAGGTGATTCTGTGCAGTTGAGTTCCCTTCAGGGTTTGGAGGCTGCTCTGAACTCTGTTAGCTCTTCTCTCACTATCTTTTTCCAGCCAGGGTAATAGGAATAGAATGGCCTTTTGTTTTACTGAAACTCTGAATTTATAACCTGATTTTTGTGGACCTGTGGGCTCAAATGAGAGAGGTCCAAGTCCAAGATTTTTTCTTTTATTTATTTATTTATTTTATTTTATTTTTTCGTTTTTCGTCTTTTTTTTTTTCGTTTTTTTTTTTTTTTTTTTCAAAACACGTGGGCTTCGGCTAGCGAGCATGACAGCTCATGAACAAAACTTTGCTCCTTCAAGATTAATGTTTTGACTGACGAATAGACCCCTGTTGGAAGTAACTCAAGTCTTTCCCTTGTGTTGACTGATCATCTAAATAGAGCCCACAAAGTGTCCTGGATGATGTTCAAGCTTCTTGGATCCGATTCTGATTGCCATGATGAAATGCAAATGCTAAATGACCTAAAAAATGAATGCATGCATGAGGTGTAAAGCGTATGCTTCTAGGAAAAATGAAGGGTAAATTTTGGGGTATTACAACTGCCCCTATTCAATCAACTGGAGACTTGGAAAGAAGATAGCAGCGACTTTCGTGCTTTCGAGGTATCAAGGGATTGAATACAATAAAAGCCCGAAAATTTGCACTGAAGTGAAGTGAAGTAACAATGCCTGTCAGAATCGGCAAAGAGGTGGTCTTGAAAGAAGAATCTGTTTGGTACGGTGAGAGTCAGTCTGAATACCGAAAAAGAATGTTAACCTGAATACCAAAATAAATGGTAACACAGAAATAACCATGGCCTGAATGCTGCTCATTAGTCTGAATACTGGAAATGACTTCGATCTGAACATCGGGAGATATGAGATTATTAATATCGGTCTGAACACCGAAAGGCTGGCCTGAATGCCACAAGTTGCGTCGACCTGAACGTCGGAAACTTCTTCGATCTGAACATCAGAAAATTGGTCTGAATGCCACAAGTTGCATCGACCCGAATGTCGGAAACTTCTTCGATCTGAACGTCGGAAAATTGGCCTTAATGCCACAAGTTGGATCGACCTGAATGTCGGAAACTTCTTCGATCTGAAAGTCGGAAAATTGGTCTGGATGCCACAAGTTGGATCGACCTGAATGTCGGAAACTTCTTCGACCTGAACATCGGAAAACTGGCCTGAACGCCACAAGTTGCATCGACCTGAACGTCGGAAACTTCTTCGATCTGAACATCGGAAAACTGGCCTGAACGCCACTTCGGTCTGAATACCGGAAACTTGGCCTGAATGCCACTTCGATCTGAATACCGGAAACTTGGCCTGAATGCCACTTCGATCTGAATATCGTAAAATTGGCCTGAATGCCACAAGTTGCATCGACCTGAAGGTCGGAAAATTCTTCGATCTGAACATCGGAAAACTGGCCTGAATGCCACAAGTTGCATCGACCTGAACGTCGGAAACTTCTTCGATCTGAACATCGGAAAACTGGCCTGAACGCCACAAGTTGCATCGACCTGAACGTCGAAAGCTTCTTCGATCTGAACATCGGAAAACTGGCTTGAACGCCACAAGTTGCATCGACCTGAACGTCGGAAACTTCTTCGATCTGAACATCGGAAAACTGGCCTGAACGCCATAAGTTACATCGACCTGAACGTCGGAAACTTCTTCGATCTGAACATCGGAAAACTGGCCTGAACGCCACTTCGGTCTGAATACCGGAAACTTCATGCCTGTCAGCATCGGCAGAAAATAGGGAACGATAATAGAGGCGGCGCATGGGCCAATGACACTTGCTGGGGATAACAAAGGTAAGTCATGAACAATCTTCAGTCTGAGTACTGGAAATAACTTTTGGCTTATCACTTGGGATACCGAGAATGTTTTATGCTTACATGCGTATGTTTGAATTTTTCAATGGCGTAATGCTCCATGAAAATGGAAATGCTACGCGATTTGGGAGGATGCAATGCAATATGATTCTACATGCAAGGATGCGAAATGCTGGGTAGAATGCCAAGCTGAGGCAAGGGGATCTGCTGGGGAAATGATCACCATCTTCTGGACCCTGGCGAGGCTGCTGGAGATGCACAACGCAAAGAATCCTGTGGGGAAATGACCCGCCACACGGTGTTCTAGCAATGACGAAATACCGAGATTCTGACTGGGGAGAGAACGACACTGAAAACCTGCTGTTGGGGAAAGCGATAGTGGTTCTAGCAACCATGATCTGCGAGAGATGACTCAGCAGGGGAAGCAAACATCGATACGGTATCGAGGTTCTGCTTCAAGGAAAGAAACCATGGATCTGGCATTGGGATTATCGATCTGGCCTCGAACTCTGAGGAGCAGCCGCTTCTACTGGGAAGATACAGTCTGGCACTGTCAACTCCGCTGGGGGTATATAGTCTGACACTGTCAACTCTACTGGGGAGTGTATAATCTGAAACCACCGCTTGGGGGGAAGGTACAGTGGTGAGAACCTGCTGGGGATTGAAGAATCCAACACTCTGATCAGCTCTGCAGGGATAAGATACCGAATTCGTCTGTTGGTGCAAAACATTCACGATCATCTGCAGGGGATTTTAAGGAAATGCCCTGAGGGTACCTGTTCTGAATAGACGATCCAAAGCACTTAAAATTTACAGCAATTTTAAATGTTTATTAAGCATGTACCTGTAAAGCTATTATGTTTCATGATGCAATGTTTATCAAAAAATTCAGACGTCATTTTTGCAAACAAAACAGAAAAATGAAAATGAAAACAGAGATATACTGAATAACATGATTTTATTGATTGAACGGCCTCTGAATAGGCATTTACATCAGGAAGCAATCCCTGGAAAGAGGTAATCGCACAACAGATAAAAACAGACATTAATCTAATGGCAATGTGAAATGGATTTCTATTGGGTTCCAATTCTGCTATGACTTGCTCGTCTTCAAGATCCTCCAGATGATCAGCTTTCTGAAAAGAGTGATTGGACTGTTTCCTATCCTTCAAAAGTTTCCAGTTATTGACACGAGATGAGATTCAGAACTACTCAGATCGCAGTCATTCGTTTAATCCCTAACTTTTGCCTGGATCGCCTTTTTCGGGTTTTCAATCCATCGGGATACCCATTTTTGCCTAAGTTGCCTTTTCAGGTTTTCAACTTACCGGGTGTACAATCTTTTCACTTTTAATCCCTAATTTTTGCCCGAACCTTTTTCATTTTCTTGGTTCGCCGGGATGCCCATTTTTGCCTGGACTATTCTTTTTACTGTCCAGCGGGTCTATTTTATGCGAAGTATTTTTTAACTACGTCTGAGTTCACCGGGGAAGTGAAGTTTTCACCATTCATCATTGCAAGCATTAAGGCCCCACCATCAAAAACCTTGGTGACAATATACGGTCCATCATAGTTAGGAGTCCACTTGCCCCTGTGATCTGTCTGAGGAGGAAGGATCATTTTCAACACCAAATCTCTGACCTGGAAACATCGAGGACGCACTTTCTGATCAAAGGCTCTCTTCATCCGACTTTGATACAACTGCCCATGACAAATGGTTGCCATTCGCTTCTCTTCGATAAGACTCAACTCATTGAACCTTGTCTGAATCCATTCAGCTTCGTCTAACTTGACATCCAACAGGACTCTTAGAGAAGGAATCTCCACTTCAACAGGTAGGACTGCTTCCATACCATACACAAGGGAGTAAGGGGTTGCCCCGGTCGATGTACGTACTGAAGTACGGTACCCATGCAAGGCGAAGGGTAGCATCTCATGCCAATCTCTGTACGTAACGACCATCTTCTGCACAATCTTCTTTATGTTCTTATTTGCCGCTTCAACAACACCGTTCATCTTAGGGCGGTAAGGGGAAGAATTGTGATGCTGAATGTTGAAGTTCTGGCACAACTCCTTCATCATTTTGTTGTTGAGATTAGAACCATTATCAGTAATGATTCTTTCGGGAATCCCATAGCGACAAATGATTTCTTTCTTGATGAATCGGGCAACCACATGTCTGGTGACCTTCGCAAATGACGCTGCTTCGACCCACTTGATGAAATAGTCGATGGCAACAAGGATGAAGTGATGCCCATTGGAAGCGGTCGGCTCAATCTTTCCAATCATATTGATGCCCCACATAGCGAAAGGCCACGGCGAAGACATCACATTCAAAGGATTCGGCGGCACATGCACCTTATCAGCATAAATCTGGCATTTATGGCACTTCCGAGCATATTTGAAACAATCAGATTCCATGGTCATCCAGTAATAACCTACTCTCAACAATTTCTTAGCCATTGCATGTCCGTCGGCATGAGTACCGAAGGAGCCTTCATGAACTTCCTGCATTAACATGTCTGCTTCGTGTCTGTCCACGCATCTGAGTAAAACCATGTCGAAGTTCCTCTTATACAGAACATCGTCTTTGTTCAAGAAGAAACTGCCTGCCAATCTTCTCAAAGTCTTTCTATCATTGTTGGATGCTCCTGCAGGGTACTCTTGATTCTTCATAAAGCACTTGATGTCGTGATACCAGGGCTTGTCATCAACTACCAGTTCAGCAGCAAACACATACGCGGCCCTGTCGAGGCGCATCACATCGATCCTGGGAGCGTGGTTCCACCGAATCACGTTGATCATGGAGGATAGAGTAGCAAGAGCATCTGCCATCTGGTTCTCATCACGAGGTATATGGTACAGCTTTACTGTTGTGAAGAAAGTCAACAGTCTTCTCGTGTAATCTCTGTAGGGGACCAGAGTAGGTTGGAGAGTGTTCCAATCACCATTCCTTGATTGATTACCAGAGCTGAATCTCCGAAGATGTCCAAAGTCTTGATTCTCAAATCAATGGCTTGCTCAATACCCAAGATACAGGCTTCATACTCAGCTTCATTATTGGTGCACTCGAAAGCCAGACGAGCGATGAAAGGCATGTGGGCACCTTTCGGAGTTGTAATGACAGCACCAATTCCACTTCCTCTGGCATTGACGGTCCCATCAAACATTAAAGTCCACTTTTCGTCTGGATCAGGTCCCTCTTCAACAACTGGCTCTTCACAGTCTTTCATCTTGAGGAACATGATGTCTTCATCTGGAAAATCAAACTTCATCGGCTCATAATCTTCAACCGCCTATTGAGCAAGATAGTCTGACAGAATACTCCCCTTGATGGCTTTCTGGAAAGTATACTGGATGTCGTACTCTGTCAGTACCATTTGCCAACGAGCAACTCTTCCGGTGAGAGCTGGCTTCTCAAATATATACTTGACTGGATCCATTTTGGAGATCAGTAAGGTTGTGTGAGACAACATGTATTGTCTCAATCGCTTCGCAGCCCATCCAAGTGGACAACATGCTTTTTCAAGCATTGAGTATCTCGACTCGCAATCTGTGAATTTCTTACTCAGGTAGTAGATGGCATGCTCTTTCCTACCTGTCTCGTCGTGTTGACCGAGAACACAACCCATGGAATTGTCTAGTACTGTCAAATACATAATCAGCGGTCTCCCTGGGACCGGAGGCACAAGGATAGGAGGATTCTGCAAATACTCTTTTATCTTCTCAAACGCCCTTTGACAATCATCATTCCACCTGATAGCCTGATCTTTTCTCAACAATTTGAATATTGGCTCACACGTGGCTGTTAGGTGAGAGATGAACCTTGCAATGTAGTTCAACCTCCCTAAGAAACCACAGACTTGTTTCTCTGTTCTTGGCTCAGGCATTTCCTGTATCGCTTTCACTTTGGCCGGATCCACCCCAATCCCTTTTTCACTAACAATAAAACCCAGAAGTTTTCCAGATCTCACCCCAAAAGTACACTTGTTCGGATTAAGCCTCAACTTGAATTTCCTCAAACGCTCAAACAGTTTCTGCAAATTCACCAAATGTTCTTCTTCTGTCTGAGATTTGGCAATCATATCATCAACATAAACCTCGATTTCATGATGAATCATATCATGGAACAGAGTCACCATCGATCGCTGATATGTTGCTCCGGCATTTTTCAGACCAAACGGCATCACCTTGTAGCAGAAGGTGCCCCATGGGGTTATGAAAGTTGTCTTCTCCATGTCTTCTGGTGCCATCTTAATTTGATTATAGCCAGAAAAGCCATCCATGAAGGAGAATACCGAGAACTGAGCCGTGTTATCCACCAAAACATCAAACGTGAGGTAAGGGGAAATCATCTTTAGGACTAGCCTTGTTCAGATCCCGGTAGTCAACACACATCCGTACCTTTCCGTCCTTCTTAGGTACCGGAACGATATTTGCAACCCATGGCGGATAATTTGTGACTGCTAGAAACCCTGCATCCAACTGTTTTTGCACTTCTTCCTTTATCTTGACAGCCATCTCCGGTCTTGTTCTTCTGAGCTTCTGCTTGACCAGAGGGCAACCTTCTTTGAGCGGCAAGCGATGTACCACGATGTCTGTGTCAAGCCCTGGCATGTCCTAATAAGACCAAGCGAAGATGTCAACATACTCTTGCAGTAATTCAATCAACCCCTTCTTCACATTGCCTTCCAAAGCAGCCCCTATCTTGATTTCTCTCTTGGTGTCCTCGGTGTCGAGATTAATCACTTCAACAGACTCTTGATGCGGTTGAATGACCCTTTCCTCTTGTTTTAATAACATGGTAAGTTCTTCAGGGAGTTCACAGTCTTCATCACCCTCTTCTTCAGCTTGAAAGATTGGATTTTCAAAGTCGAAGCGAGCCATAGCAGAACCGTTATCAATAGGATCCGGTGATGTGCGTCTGCATGAGTGATGGTATGTGCTTATGAGTGTGAAAAAGAAAGAAAAAAAGTGGAAACTAAACAAAACATTGCCATTTTTTTTTGAAAAACTGCAAAAATAGAAAGACAGGGAACGAAATATTTGAATGCAAAAAGACGTCCTTTATTTATGATAAAAAATGCAAGTGTCACATAGATGAGCCCTACAATGAGTCATTACACCCTGGCGGAACGTAAGACTTGGATATGCATGAATAAACAAAGAAAAATTACTCCTCCAGACAAGTGACTTGGACAATCTCCTCAGAAGACCAATTGTTGAGAACTTCACCCGGGATCCTCGGACGCACCCAGTTATCGATGTCGCAATCACTATCCCCATCTTCATTGTTGACCGCAGAGACTAATTTGACTTCTCCTTAAACCATGTTAACGTTGGCTCCACCATGTTGGGGCATGGGATTGTTGACGACATTAGGAGCTGGTGCAAAGTTAATGGCCTTTGAATCAATGAGGTCCTGAACTACGTGCTTAAAAGCTTCGCAGTTCTCAATATTGTGGCCAGGTGCCCCAGAGTGGAAGCTACACCTAGCGTTGGCGTCATAACCCACCGGAAGCCTACCAACGGGAGGAGCCAGAGTGCGCAACTGCACAAGTTGTAGTTGTTGAAGACTAGAAAGCAATTGAGCGTACGAAATTGGAAGAGTGTCGAAACGCCGGTCCATCGTCCTTGGCCTCGGTTGATAGGCAGGTCTGTTACCCGGTTGTTATGGTTGGTACTGAGCTGGTTGACGTTGTGGTTGTTGTTGTTGTAGTGGTGTTGCAGCTAGAATGGTCACAGCCGCAACATACGGTTGCTGATGATAGTTCTGAAAGTTATTCCTCCGGTTATCCCTGTTCTGATAAGAAGATATGGCACTTGCATCCCCTTCTCTCCTCTTCTGTCTCTGAATGAACGACTTCTTCACCCCTGATGAGGATCCACCTCCACTCTGGGTCTCGTATGTCCTCAGGTAATTCTCCACCCTCTCTCCGGTAGAGACTACATCAGCAAAATTGGAGGCATTGCAATCCACCAGGCGCTCCAAATAAGGTCCTGGCAAAGTGTTCATGAACATGTTAGCCATTTCCTTCTCCAACATAGGAGGTTGAACACGGGAAGCTGTTTCTCTCCAGCGTTGAGCGTATTCTCTGAAGCACTCATTGCTTTTAAGAGACAGATTTTGAAGTTGAGTTCTGTCAAGAGCCATGTCTGCATTATACTGATACTGCTTCACGAAAGCCTCAGCCAAATCCCTCCAGCAACGGATGTGGGCTCTGTCCAGCCTCATATACCATTCCAGGGATGCCCCAGCTAGGCTGTCCTGGAAAAAGTACATAAGCAACTTTTCGTCATCGGAGTATGCAACCATTTTACGGAAATAGGCTTGCACATGGGTCTTCGAGCAAGAGTTGCCATTGTATTTGTCAAATATCGGGACCTTGAATTTCGGTGCACTCTCACACCTGGGACCAGCCCCAAGTCAGCAACATCTACTCCCAGAGGATTCTGTCCTTCCACTGCCTTCAACCTCTCTTCCAATCTTCTAAACATGGGGTCCACACCATGACCCATACCGAAGTCTTCCTGCAGCAGGGGGAACTGATCGTCCTGATCATCATGAACGGGCTGTTGACCGGAGGTGACATGTAGGATTGGGATAGGCCCCGGTCCATTGGGTCCATTAGCCTCTCCAGCTGGATGATCAGTCACCGTCTCTGGTTGAGCAGGGGGATTCCTCTGTATCATCTGCCTGAGCTCTTGCTGTCCCTGAGCCACCCCTTGAACCACATCCATGAATTGATTCATGCGGATTTTCATCTCGGCGAACTCTGCCTGTAGGCTTTCCATTACTCTCTATTGGTTTCTGCGGGTACCGTACCGGTGAATGTCTGGGTCAGCTATCTTGATAATGGAACACCAAACAAACTGAGAACACTGTGGCGGTACCTGTTATGCAAGACATGCTAATGAATATGTAAATGCAATGACATGTTTATCAATTCCAAAGGTATTCTACCCCCTTGATTCCAGTCTCTCAATAGATAAACGATGTAAAAAAAAGACTAAGCCGTTGATGAGAACCAAGAAAATTCCGACTAGAATCAAGTAGAAGATATAAACCCCACAAAAATGGATAAACATGTGTGAATGATTATGAATGCAAAATGATGTGAATGCAGTGCAGTGGCATGGGAATCAGGATCGCTGTATCTTCTTGAACATCTGTCAGGTTGCACTGTCTGGAGAGAAATTAAGAGCACACCGAACAAAGGTCGTGGGATGGATCATGTTATCCTTAATATCAACCACCCATTTTGGTGGATTATGGTTTACACCTTATCAACACCCAAGTTTCATTGATATTAAGGATACCTGATCGGATCAACCATGAATCAAGGGTTTGTTGCAAGTCACGAGCATGGAGTTTAGGTTAAGAACCACCCAAAAGGAGTGTACTAAGGTTTAAACCTGCCAAACATGTTCTACAAAAGGTTCCCATAGTCATAATCCCATCTTTCGGATATTATCGGAGGAACGACTACTCGTATTCCAAAAATATTCTCAAGAGAGACTCTTATGAGTGTAGTATCGCGTAACAATCGTATCAAATCTTACACTTGAACGACTTTCGCACTACGTCCTACGAATAGGCCAAGATGGGTTTGGTAAACTAAGGTCCTCGACTTCTAAGGTCTATATTGGAAAAAGTAATGTCTAACCACAACTTACTTGTGTGACATTATTGATCTCAACATGACCTCCACCAAGTGAATGGGCTTGCAAGTCAACTTGCTAAGGAATAACTCCACACAAGTCGACAAGACTATGCCATTCTCCTATCCTAAGTGCACTCGAGTTCGGGTATAGAACTCATCTCACAAAGATCACCAAGCAGCCATAGCCAGCCAACAGATACAGCAATGATATGTATACAATGCAATAAGGTAAAGCAGGTAAATAGCTGTACAAAAGCATGAACACCCAATAAACAAACAAACTACAAAAGCTTGGAGGGACTCGCTTAGGGAAACCGGGTCCCCAGCAGAGTCGCCAGCTGTCGCAACCTGAAAAATACAGTGTGCGAAAAAACAACCGGCGAAAGAAAATGACAGAAGAGTCGCCACCGTGCGTTATTTATCCCAAAGGAGGGAAAGGAAACGCTCGAAGTAAACCTGAAAAGAGGAAAGGAAAAGACAAGGTCTCGCAACCAAATCTTGGGTTCGGGAGTCGGTTATGCGAAGGGAAGGTATTAGCACCCCTACGCATCCGTAGTACTCTACAGGATCCACTTTTGTAGTTCTTGTCTAAAGGGTGTGAGTTTATCTTGTGTTGTTTACTAAAAAAAGGGTTAAATGAAAATGACTCGCGCGGATGTCGCATCCACTGCATACGTATCTCATCTGAATATGAGAATCTGAGTCTTCGTAGCTTGGCTGACCTATGGGTTGGGGGGATGTGTGCTCGCTAAGACATCGCGTCTTATGCCTACGTATCTCATCTAGAATGAGAATCAAAGCAAGCCGTAGCTCGGCTAACTACGGGGTTAAGGATTATGTTTTAGGGGCGGGCGACGTTACTACGCAATCTACCGGATGCTCGACCTTTGGAGACTTACTCACCTGTAGTAGAAGGAGTAAACATGTGTTTAGGAGAAGAAAAATCAATGAAGGGTTAGGGTTTGGGATGCTCATGCAAAAAGGCAGTCCTTGACGAAGGAACCTGTAAAAAAAATAAACACACAAAAACATTTCCTCCTATCGAGGTCTTCCAGCTAGGAAAGCAGTAAAATACGGGAAAAATGTAAAAGTACCACGCGGATAAAGATCCGAAGTAACAACAATTAGAGGAATGGGAAACCCAGGGATCCTTCCAAGCTAAACACCATCAAAGAAAGTGAGTCAGTACAGGTAATCGGAATAAACCTCCAAGCGGTATCCCACAAATAAAGTGGAACACCAGGCAAGTTATCCCTGCAAAAGTCATGTGAGCCCTCACAAAAACTCAACAAACAGGTTAGAGACAAAAAAATAGGGTAATCAAGGGTTGCCCCCAAATCAAAATGTAACCACATGAATCATGCCATTAAAATTCACAAAAAAGACATGCATCAAAAGGGTATCAAATTCACCCATAATACCTCAAACATTCAAAGTATTCAAATTCAAAGCTCAAAGGTAATGGGAATAAGGGCAAACCTGATTAGAGAGCTTGATTGAAATTGAGTTGCACCCGTGAGGTTTACAAAACAATATTTAGGGTTTATGTGAGGCAGAGGTGATTCTGTGCAGTTGAGTTCCCTTCAGGGTTTGGAGGCTGCTCTGAACTCTGTTAGCTCTTCTTTCACTATCTTTTTCCAGCCAGGGTAATATGAATAGAATGGTCTTTTGTTTAACTAAAACTCTGAATTTATAACCTGATTTTTGTGGACCTGTGGGCTCAAATGAGAGAGGTCCAAGTCCATGATTTTTTCTTTTATTTATTTATTTATTTATTTTCGTTTTTCGTTTTTTTTTTCGTCTTTTTTTTTTCGTTTTTTTTTCAAAACACGTGGGCTTCGCCTAGCGAGCATGACAGCTCATGAACAAACCTTTGCTCCTTCAAGATTAACGTTTTGACTGACTAATAGACCCCTGTTGGAAGTAACTCAAGTCTTTCCCTTGTGTTGACTGATCATCTAAATAGAGCCCACAAAGTGTCCTGGATGATGTTCAAGCTTCTTGGATCCGATTCCGATTGCCATGATGAAATGCAAATGCTAAATGACCTAAAAAATGAATGCATGCATGAGGTGTAAAGCGTATGCTTCCAGGAAAAATGAAGGGTAAATTTTGGGGTATTACACATGATAGAACAATTCGATAGCATTGTTGCAAACATTACCGCTTGTAACAACCTGAGTTTCTGTGACTCTGATCTCCCCGAGGAGGGAAGAGACCACAACTTGGCTTTACATATTTCTATGGGTTGCAGAGACGACGCCATGTCCAAAGTGTTGGTGGACACTGGGTCATCACTGAACGTATTTCCAAAATCCACTCTTTCGAAACTGTCATATCAAGGGCCTCCCATGAGGCAAAGTGGAATAGTTGTGAAGGCTTTCGATGGGTCTCGCAAAACTGTGATTGGGGAAGTTGATCTCCTAGCCAGGATCGGACCGAGTGATTTCCAGATTATCTTCCAGGTTATGGATATTCACCCATCGTACAACTGTCTCTTATGCAGACCATGGATTCACGAGGCAGGCGCCGTGACATCCACCCCACACCAGAAACTGAAATTCGTGAAGAATAAGAAACTGGTGGTGGTAGGGGGAGAAAAGGCTCTCCTGGTTAGCCACTTGTCTTCCTTCTCATACATAGATGCCGAGGATGAAGTTGGAACTCATTTCCAAGCTTTATCCATTGCTGAGCCTATTGAGAAGAGAACTCTTTCATTTGCTTCCTATAAAGATGCAAAGTTAGCCATTGAGTGTGGTGCAACTGCTGGTTTAGGAAAAATGATTGAGCTAGAAGACAACAAGTCTCGGGCTGGCATAGGTTATTCGTCTGGGGTTTTCAACATGCAAGGGCTGTTCAAGAGTGGAGGGCTCATCCACACCAGTTAAGGCGAGGAAGCTGCTGCCATTCTGGAAGAGGAAGAAGAGGATTCTGGCAACTTCGTCATCCCTGGGGGAATCTGCAATAATTGGGTCGCTATGGATATTCCAACAGTTATCCATAAGTCAAAGTAATGTTCATTGTGTTTAAAAACCCTCCTCCCATGCCAAAAGGAGGAGTGATGACATTGTAGGCGCATTAATACAATGATATTTTCATTCAATAAATTCATGTTAAATGTTTGTTTTTCCAATTATTTTCCCTTTTTGCCTTTTGCATGAAATTGGTGATCACATAAAACCTAAAAATATAGAATAAAATCAATCTTTTCATCTGCATAATGATTGCCTTGTTTGAATTCTAAAACTTTTCATATCCAAAATCATTATGCAGGTTGATCAAACCCATTGAACATAATGATCCAATACCATCTCCCAACTTTGAATTCCCTGTATTTGAGGCGGAAGAAGATGATGTTGAAGAGATTCCTGACGAGATTACCCGTCTACTTGAGCATGAAGAGAAGATCATTCAGCCGCATCTTGAGAATCTGGAAACGGTCAACTTGGGGTCTGAGGATTGTGTGCGAGAAGTGAAGATTGAGGCACTTCTGGAAGATTGAGGCACTTGGTCGTATGAAGACATGCCAGGTCTGGATACTGATATCGTGCAACATTTCCTACCCTTAAAACCTGAGTGCGTGCCTGTGAAGCAGAAGCTCAGAAGAACTCATCCTGATATGGCAGTGAAGATCAAAGAGGAAGTTTAGAAGCAAATTGACGCGGGGTTTCTGGTGACTTCTACATATCCTCAATGGGTGGCCAATATTGTGCCCGTGCCTAAGAAAGATGGAAAAGTACGAATGTGTGTGGACTATAGAGACTTGAATAAAGCTAGTCCAAAAGATGATTTCCCTCTACCACATATTGACATGTTGGTAGATAACACAGCTAAATTCAATGTCTTCTCATTTATGGACGGTTTTTCCGGATATAATCAGATTAAGATGGAACCCGAGGATATGGAGAAGACAACATTCATCACACCTTGGGGAACATTCTGTTATCGAGTGATGCCCTTCGGTTTGAAGAACGCCAGAGCCACGTATCAACGAGCTATGACCACCTTGTTTCATGATATGATGCACGAGGAGATCGAGGTATATGTTGATGATATGATTGCTAAGTCAAGAACGGAAGTTGAACATGTAGAGCACTTGTTGAAGCTTTTTCAGCGCTAGAGGAAGTATAAACTTCGTTTGAATTCCAACAAGTGTACATTTGGAGTCCGTTCCGGCAAGTTATTGGGTTTTATTGTCAGTGAAAGAGGTATTGAGGTTGATCCTGCTAAGGTCAAAGCAATACAAGAGATGCCTGCGCCCAAAACTAAGAAGCAAGTCCGAGGTTTTCTTGGCCGCTTGAATTATATTTCCAGATTCATATCCCACATGACTGCCACATGTGCGCTGATATTCAAGCTCCTCCGGAAAGATCAGTCCCATGATTGGACCGAGGATTGCCATAAAGCTTTTGACAGTATTAAAGAGTATTTGTCTGAGCCTCCGATCCTATCTCCGCCTGTAAAAGGAAGACCTTTGATTATGTACTTAACAGTTCTTGAAGACTCAATGGGTTGTGTCCTTGGTCAGCAAGACGAATCAGGGAAGAAAGAATATGCCATCTACTATCTGAGCAAGAAGTTCACTGATTGTGAGTCTCGATACTCAATGCTTGAGAAGACATGTTGTGCTTTGGCTTGGGCTGCTAAGCGCTTACGCCAGTATATGATAAATCATACGACCTGGTTGATATCTAGAATGGATCCAATCAAGTACATCTTTGAGAAGCCTGCTTTAACTGGGAGGATTGCCCGTTGGCAGATGTTGTTGTCTGAGTATGATATTGAGTATCGAGCTCAGAAAGCTATCAAAGGTAGTATCTTGGCTGACCACTTGGCACATCAGTCGATCGAGGATTATCAGTCAGTTCAGTATGACTTCCCGGATGAGGAGATTCTGTATTTGAAAATGAAAGATTGTGATGAGCCTACACTCGATGAAGGGCCAGAGCCTGGTTCCAAATGGAGTATGGTGTTTGATGGCGCTGTAAATCAGTATGGAAACGGTATTGGGGCAGTGATTATTACTCCTCAGGGCACACATATTCCTTTTACAGCAAGGCTAACTTTCAAATGCACGAATAATATGGCTGAGTATGAGGCCTGCATTATGGGATTGGAGGAATGCATTGATCTTAGGATCAAGCATCTTGATGTTTATGGTGATTCGGCCCTCGTTGTTAATCAGATTAAGGGTGAATGGGAAACGAATCAGCCTGGTCTCATTCCATATAGGGATTATGCGAGGAGGATTTCAACGTTCTTTATTGAGGTTGACTTCCATCATATTCCTCGAGATGAGAATCGGATGGCAGATGCTCTTGCTACACTTGCTTCGATGATTGTGGTTAAACTTTGGAATGAAGTTCCCAATATCACTGTGATGCGCTTGGACATACCAGCTCATGTATTTGCAGTAGAAGAAGTGAAAGATGATAAGCCATGGTATTATGATATCAAGTGTTTCCTTCAGAATCAGGTTTACCCGCCAGGGGCATCCGTGAAAGATAGGAAGACTTTGAGGAGATTATCAGGAAGTTTCTACCTCAATGGTGATGTGCTTTATAAGAGGAATTTTGACATGGTGCTGCTCAGATGCGTGGATAGACACGAAGCAGACCTGTTAATGACTGAGGTCCATGAGGGTTCATTTGGAACTCATTCCAATGGACATGTCATGGCTAGAAAGATGTTAAGAGCAGGCTACTATTGGCTGACAATGGAGTCTGACTGCTGCATATATGTGAAGAAATGCCATAAGTGTCAGATTTATGCGGATAAGATTCATATTCCCCCGACACTTCTGAATGTGATTTCATCACCATGGCCTTTCTCCATGTGGGGAATTGACATGATTGGCATGATAGAGCCGAAAGCGTCCAACGTACACAGATTCATTCTCATAGCAATTGATTACTTCACCAAGTGGGTTGAAGCGGCGTCATATGCAAATGTGACCAGGCAGGTGGTCGTGAAGTTCATCAAGAATCAACTCATATGCCGATATGGTGTGTCGGACAAGATCATTACTGATAATGGATCTAACTTGAACAACAAAATGATGAAAGAGCTGTGTAGTGAGTTCAAGATTACGCATCATAATTCTTCTCCTTATAGACCCAAGATGAATGGGGTTGTTGAAGCTGCTAATAAGAATATCAAGAAGATTATCCAAAAGATGGTTGTCACGTATAAGGATTGGCACGAGATGTTGCCATTTGCTTTGCATGGATATCGTACATCTGTCCGCACTTCAACAGGGGCAACCCCTTTCTCTCTTGTTTATGGCATGGAGGTTGTACTCCCAGTAGAGGTGGAGATCCCATCAATGAGAGTCTTGATGGAAGCCAAGTTGACTGATGCTGAATGGGTTCAGAGTCGTTATGACCAACTGAATTTGATTGAAGAGAAGAGATTGACTGCCATGTGCCATGGTCAGTTATATCAACAAAGAATGAAGAAAGCTTTTGATAAGAAGGTCAAGCCTCGTGTGTTCTAAGAAGGTGACCTTGTGCTCAAGAAAGTCTTGTCTTTCGCGCCCGATTCTAGGGGCAAGTGGACTCCAAACTATGAAGGTTCATATGTTGTTAAGAGAGCCTTTTCAGGCGGTGCTTTGATACTTACAACTATGGATGGGGAAGATTTCACTCGTCCTGTGAATTCAGATGCAGTCAAGAAATACTTCGCCTAAAATAAAAACAGAATAGCTCGCTAAGTTGAAAACCCGAAAGGGCGGCTTAGGCAAAAATGAGTGTCTCGGTGGATTGAAAACCCGAAAGGGCGATCCAGGCAAAAGTTAGAGACACAAAAAATAATGAATATTTGTATCCCTCTAGATTGAGTACCTCATCCTGGGGCAATCTAGGCAAAAATTAGGGATTTGGCAAGTAACTGCATCCTGACAAGGCTTTGTTCTACAACTGTCATCCGTCGGAGTTTCTTACTCATTCGTTATCAACCGAAGCTTCAAATACATCGAATTCAGAATTGGTGGAGAAATGGTCATTATGTTCAATGTAGCCCTTTTCCAATATATATCACCAATTTCAAACTTGTATAGATCTATGGAGTCTTGCCATTTGCAGACTACCATTCCATCAAATAAATTTGAGCCTTTTATCCAATTATTTGCACTCTTATTTGTTCCCATTCAACAAATGTTTTGCATGTTTTAAATTGAGAAAATATCATTGTTTTGAAGAAACGAATTTTTCATAATTTGTTTTTAAACAAAATGAACATTCACAATGACAAAAGGATACTTAGGAGATCCTCAGTGCTCTCCCAAGGATGGTATGATCTCCAACAGGGTAAGACAGTTGTTCATATTTCTGGCATGACTGTATCTTCTTTCTCCGGAGCCTTTGGTGGTTTATTCTACTGAGTGGAATGCTTGTTAAGATATTCACCACTCTCCCCTTTAGTGGAGTAGCAGCCTTTCCTCCTCAGCCGATGTGATCTCCTTGGTGGGTACGATACTTGATGATTGATCCCCAGAATCCCTTCACCTCCTCGGATAAATTCCCCAGTAGAGTTGCTTATGCGGCGGATTTTATCTATGCAATAAACTCCTTTCCCCAGTCGGAATGGCCGATGATTCATCCCCCGCAGAGGTTTTGTTGCTTCCTGGTATCTCTGATCCCCGACAGATTGGATACTCTCCGTGGAACCTGGCTTTCTCTCTTAAGATGTAGTGCCGGCTGTTTGTGCTTATCCTTTGAAACTGTTTGTGTTAGAAATGTCTGTCTGTCAGCATTCATCATACATACATCATGCATGTGTGCATATAATTTTCAAACATTCAGATATTCATATTACATTTTTGCCATATATCTTTGTTTGTTATTCCTCTGCTAGTTGGTAATACATTCCCCAAGCAGATGTTGGTGTCTGATCCCTCAATGTAGAGTCAGCCCATTAGGCAGAAAGTGTTTATCTTTCCTGCCACATTCCCCACTGAGTTATATCCTCGTGGACGACGGTTGTTTTTGCCTCCTCCCAACACATATATTGGGATGGGTTCCCCTATTGAGTTATATCCTCACTAGGACGAGTCTTGATTCAGTTTGCCTCTTTGGTTTGATCCTAAATTGGCTCCTTGTGACTGTTTCCTGTGTTTCTCCGTGGTATAAATGAATAATTGCTCAGTAATCGGTAATTATTCATCTTATCCTCGGCGGAGTCTGTGGTTTTCTACCCTTATACCGGTAGCTATAAACCCTATTTCCCTCCCCCCCCTCTTGCAGAGTTAACCTTCTTGTTCATCCTAGTTGATGACGGTTACTTTTCCGTGGTTTTCTACCCAGTATCCGGTAGATGTAATCCCCTCCGTGAAGGTTATCATTATCCAATATTCGGTGGTGATATTCCCTCATTCTTTTGGATAATTGCTCTTATTAGGCAATTTTATCCCCATCAAGCCCTCTTTCATTTACCGGTTGTCGGTAATGTTTGTTGCTCCCCTTGAATAGTCATCATTATATACCTAGTTTTGGTATCCCGATGCCTTCTTTCTCGGTCGATCTATCCTTTATTAACCCAGTAACCTGTTGTGGATAATCGTCCATGCGAGTGTATTATCTATGTTCTGACGGTAATAGATAATATATTTCATGCGCTTTTTGGTTGAAGCCTTCTGTTCTTCCCCAGTCTAGTAAGATTCGTATCCCCTTTGCGAAATCGAATATCCATCCTATAATCGAGTTTGCTTTTAGCCCTCTTTTGGATGATGAGTGTTTTGGAAATATTCCCCAATTCACGCCTTGGTTGGTTACCTATTATATGCCCAGTAACTGGTATCCCTGGTGTCCCTTCCTCTCTGCTCCCTATTATGACCTTTTAGTCCCCTGTGGAGTCAAAACCCATGAGTTGAAATATACCTTTTAGGTCTTCCTCAGATGTTTTGGAGTTTTGATATCTCTCACCCTTATACCGGTCTTAGATATTCATTCTTCCCGAGCATGTTGTATCTCTCGCCCTTATGACGGTGTTCAGATCACGTGTCTCGTTGAGCTTATTACCCAGTAACCGGTAATACCTCATCCCGCTGCTCCCCCAGGAGAGTCCTTTTGAACATCCCCAACGAAGTCCCTTAGTGGATTGTCTTCGTCCGGATTTTTATCCGAAGTATCCGTTGTGGATAGTTTTTGCTGTATTGGCATGTTCCCCAATACGGGCGTCCTCGAGTCAGCTCGAGTCTTTCCATTGGATTTATTCCCTTTGGAATTCTGTTCCCCAAGCTTTGAGTCGTGACCTGCTCACGCGTTTTCATTCCTTTACTCCCCGTTAGAGTCTCTGCCCCATAGAATGAATTATTCATGGGAATTGTTTTTTTCCCCTAATCTTAGCCTTTGTGGACGCATATCCCCACAAGGTGTTACCATTTTGCATACATACATTTGCATCATGAGGTCTCTTAGGGATCAAAATTCGTCTCTTTGTTATTATTTAAGCCCATTCTACCTCGTCGAGACGAAGATTTTAACCTTCACTTCTCCGGCTAGAATGACCTTAAATAGGGGCATCTGTAAGACCCCAATTTTGTCCCTAAGATCCCTCATGGCATCATAACATTGTATTTGCATTGCCTCAAGGATCACTAGCATCTTGGTTCCCTTTACCTTTGGGTGGGACTCCTTGTGAGTGGTTTGAGATCACCAAACATGCTTGAATTGTATATCATTGCTCTTCTTATTTTGTTTACTAACCAAAAGCAAAAAAGTATGTCACTAACATCTTTTCTTTGTAGCTTGAGCAATCACAAGGTCCAAAGCTTCAAAGAGATCATATGTCAGAGACATGGCCAAGAGAAGATGATAGCAAGCATGGTACTGGTTCCCAAAGCTCTCATCCATCAAATATGTCTCCCTAGCACCTCAATTCATCATTTTGATCAAAGCAAGTCAAAGGGTTTGAAGTTTGTTCCCCGGAGAAACCCTAATTCATCTGTGTACCACAATGCCTTGCTCATGAAGCAACCTCAGCCCATGATCAAATACAATCAAGGGAAGTTATTTAATTTATAATTTCATGCATATTTGAACTTATTTGAGTGCTCTCAATCATCAATTCATCAAGATATGGGTTGTGGACTTGAGAAATTGATCAGTCAATTCATCTAACTATTTTGAAATACACTAAGACCTAACTTTTGATGTGTTGGTCAAATGGAGATGATTCCAAAAGAAAAAATATTCTTAAGGACAATATGAACAACTTTCATGTTCATAAAAAATTTATTTGAATCTTGGAAGGTCATCATTCATTCCAATACATTATAGGTCATTTTGACTGAAACCCTAATTTTAGGTCAACTTCCCAAGGACATAACTCATTCATTTTTTATGATTTTGAGGTGGGATAAAATTAATTGGAAAGCTTAAGATGTCTACTTCAAATGTTATTTTGAACAAAATTTCAAAATCTCAAAGGAAATACATGTGATAATGCAAGACATTATAGGTCATTTTTGACCAAAGGCATTAAAAGTCAAAAAAGTCCAACTTCAAGTGCCCATAACTCTTTCATCAAAAATCCAAATGATGTAAACTTTAAGTCCATCTTGATTTTATTGAAAAGATATACAACTTTTATGTTGGATATTGTTTCATTTGAGGCTTGCATCCTCAAAACAGAGGGGCTTGAAAATTGGCCAAATTTGGAAACCTTGCTTTGACATGTCATGCACCTTGCACTTTAAACTCAAATTTCATAAATTTCCATACTTCAAATGGATTTTTTCCCAACATAACATTTGTTCCTTACATCAAGACCTTTCTAACCATTACTCACATGACCATATTTGGATTTGGCAAATATCATTTTCGAAGAGGAGAACTTTTAGTGCATTTTTGGGAAACTTGATTCAAATGCTATGCATGAGCTGATTACATCTATGTTGCACGTCCATTTCATTCATTTGTGATCTCAGCTTGCTAAATCAAGTGGAATTGGGCCCTCCATGCGCCTGTACAGGCCCATGCATGGAGGCCCTTTCCATTCATGCAAATTTGAAATCACACTTTCAGCATGGCTTTGGCTATAAATACATGGCATGTAAGCTCTCATTCTTCACCCTGATTCAACCTGAAATGCTGCAGAATTCTCTCCATAGCCATCACTAAAGGAATTTCAATTTTCTTCCTAAAAATTCAGATCTGAATTTCAACTTCCTTGGTTGATTTTCAGACCTATAATTCCTCAGCCTTGCTTCCTCTTCATCACTAGATCTCATTGCAAGCCTTGGTTGTGAGGAATCGTGCTCTCCATACCTACATTTCAAAGGTGGATAACAGAATTTTTTCTCTTCGAAACTCTTTGATCCTTGCTTATTTCTTGTGTTCCTTGGTCTGGCTGAAGTCCTCTCAATAGAGGCATTTGATTTGTGCTTTTAATTTTGCAAAAACATGAAGTTCATGATGAACACCATCATACTTCCAACTCTGATTTCTCCATTTATAGGGATCTAGAGTGGAAGTGCATGGTATAGGAGTGATGTACATCACTTTCTCTTTCGATTGATGTATAGATCGCTTCATTTGGTTGAGTTTGCCATGTCTGCAATTCTCACCGGAGAAGACGGTGGCTCCGGTGGCCGTCCCAACTCCAGATCAAATCTGGACCGTGTGATCTCTTTTCCAGATCTAATATGGACCTTCAGTTGTTATGACTTTTTTAATGCACCATGCGCTTCAGTTGACTAGTGTGTTTAGTACGTGCGCACCTGTGAGCCGTCTGATGTGCCACATCATTTAATGAATCTCATCCAACGCGTCAGGCTTTTTCTGATTTTATTAATTTCCATTTTATTTTCTTTAATTCCATTTTATTTCAAAAATCAATATCTCTTTCATATTTTATCCAAAAATTATGGGACCAATTGCATTAGTCTCCAAATAATTTTTAGTTTTATTTCTGATTTTTAATATTTTTTATTTTGTCATTTGATATTTTTTGTGAATTTTCTCTTTTCGGGTTATTTTTAATTCATTTTAAATAGTTTTTGATATTCAAAAAATACAAAAATATTTTCCTAACCTATTTGAATGATGATGGATCTATGAAAAATATTCTCATCAATTTTTAAATTGATTTGAGATTTATTGGAGATTTTAGTTCAATTAGGTTATTTTTATTCATTTTTAATTGATTAAAAATAGTTTCTGACTTTTAAAAATGCTGAAATTTTTTGTCAAACTTTGTTTGACCTTGTTGAACTTGGGATAAATTACTTGGACCTTTCAAGGTTGATTTGAAGTGATTTTGAAGTTTGACCTTTCTTTTATTTTTAATTCAAGTTTAATATTAAATATTAAAAAATGCCAAAAATATTTTGTTCATTTCTTGACTTCCAATCTTCATCTCACTTCTGTTTTTGATTGTTTGACCTTGACTTTCAATGTCATTGGTCAACATATGAGGATTGGTACACGTTACTTCATTTAATGCACTTTAATTTTGCCATTTCCATTTCTCTTATTCCTCTCCTTCTTCTTCTTCTTCTTCTCTTTTTTTTGGATCAATGAGTTGAAGGTTGATAAGTTAGCATTGATTAGGGAGACTTAATCTTCCTTGATCCAAATCTAATTCATCTTGATCAATTGATCAAGTGAATGGCTTTGCATTAAGGATAGGTTGTTTCCTAAATCATGCAAAAGGCTTAAACCAATACAAGATCAATTTTCTTCTTCATTTTGGCATGGCAAGTTGTTGGGACTTGGTTCACTAATCAAGACTCCTAAATTGTGTTTGTTGCCTACATTATTATTGACCGGCCTCAGATAGTTGTGACTTCTACATAAGTCCAATTACCATTGCTTAACATAGCGCTAAATTTGCCTTATGGCACACTAACTACTAACACTAACTATTGACAATTAACATTTACTTTTTGCTCTTTACTTTTATGCAATTTACTATTCTTGCACATGTTTATGTTAATGCCATTTGCCTTTTGCTCACTTAAGCACATAATTGTGTATATACTATTGTGCTTGGGTTTTTGTTTTGATTGTTGTGAACCAAATGCAAAGAAATGGACTTAGTCTCTAGGACCTTCCCTATGCAAATAATGGAGAAATGGACTTAGATCTTAGGACTTTCCTTGTGCAAAATTGGAGTAAAAGGACCTTAATTATGAAGATGGATTAGAAGGACCAAATCTCTAAACTCACTCTTGTCCATTCTTGTTTTACTTCATGGAACTTTTGATGTGTGTGCTTTTGTGCTAGGGGATTCTATGAGCTCAAATCGAAGGACCATTGCTATGTTCATCCAAAGTGAAAGATACAAGATACATTGAGGATCTCTTAAGAGGCTTGTTTGATGATTGCTTATGCTTTGTGTGATTGCTTATTCCAAAGGATGGGAGCTACTTGGATCATCTATATGATCTCAAGAGAGGAACTCCATTGTGGTTTTGTTTCTTTATCCCTCACCTTTTTTTTACTTAGGACTTAGCCCTTCTTCTTCTTCTCTCCACTCTAACCCAAGCCAAAACTTTTGTGCAAACATTTAACAATTGTTTTCAACATTAGAAACCTAAGCCTTATGCTTTTGATTTTCAAACCTTCTTTTCATAATACTTATTCTTGAATTGAACTTCTAAGTCAACTTTGACCATTTTTGTATATACTTCTAATTGGTAAATATAACCCATTCAAATGTCTTTTGTGGTTCCAATGGCCACTTCCTTAATCAAATTTTTCATAACCTTTAGCTATTAGGTTTGAGTTATCCTTGTGGTAGATGTAATACTCACCTATATCCTTAGTGATGGACAATGAGTCTTCCATGCTTATTATAGGGTTAACCCCTCGCTAGCATGTTGAAGTTATCCTCACATGGTGGATTTGTGGTTTGGTTGAGTTTTCTCCCTTTGATAACAAAAGACCTTAAGGCTTTTGGACCAATCAATTCACCAACTCATTTTTGAGATTTTTACCCCGAACTACGAGGTTTTGATCCTAATCTTTTTTTAAGATGGTACGTAGGCAATGGGTTTATCCATCCAAACACAAAATGTAAATAAATTTGTATATTCTTTTCTCACCTCTTCAATCATGTTTGCACAAACAAATTATTTTCACAAAAACAACAACCTCTACAACAAGTATGAAAAGGGCTCCCTAGGAGTACCTAGGATGTTTTGGGTGCCTAACACCTTCCCATTACATAACCAACCCCCTTACCCAGATCTTTGTTCTCTTTTACTAGTTTTTGTTAAAACTATTAGGTTTTTGTTCGCTTTCTAACCATTCCTTTGGATAAATAGAAGTGTGGTGGCGACTCGACTTGTATGATTTACCTTGGATTTAGTCAATATCTCTAATGGTAACGAATACCCCGCTATAGAGACCTAGAGCTAGTTTTGCTTGGAAAATCATTTTCTATGTTGAAACATTATAGGTCAATTTGTCTAAACCCTAATTTGAAAGTCAACTTCCCAAGGCCATAACTTGCTCAATTTTTATGAGATGAAAGATTTACAAGTTGCACAATAAAATTAAATGTGTCTACTTAAACATTTATGTTTGGAGTGAGAGATAATTCAACTTCTTTGAACATGTGATATGAGGCTACATTATAGGTCACTTTTGACCTATACCATTGATCAAGTGATTTTGCCAAACTTCAAAAATGCATAACTCTATCATTTCAAATCCAAATGACATGAAATTAGTGACGATTCTGAAGGTATTTGAGAGAGCTACAACTTTGATGAAGACACTTTTTTCATTTGACGCTCCTATAAAAAGTTAAGCAAGGTGGAATATTGAGACATATGGCCTGACACTTAGAAAAAAATTTATATGTCAAATTTTTCCAAACTTCCACCTCAAATATCTCCAAGTTCCAAGCTCCAAATGAAAAAGTGTTTAACACCAAACTTGTTCCTCTTGAACTCACCTTCCCAAAGAGCTAAAATTCATGCATTTTGGATGAGAAATGCATAGGCTGCGCATGGCTTAAACAGGCTGGTATCATGTGGCATGGATCAAACTTCAAACAACAATGCTCAATTGCCTTGCAATCCAATCCATCTCCAAAGCATCTGAACTTCATTTTGGACTTTCAAACAATCATTTCATGGGCCTATGCGCGCCCATGCACCATGCTTTCATCATTTGCCAATTTTGGAAAGTGAAAGTGAGTGTGCAAATATCATCCAATTCCCCTATAAATACAGTTGCTTATGCTCAGAATTAACACACACACTGCGCCATCTTTGAATCCCCATTGAAAACCCTTCACATTAAGAGGATAAACCTGATAAATTCATTTGAATTTGAGCTTGAATCTCCACTATTTTGGAATTCAATTCTCCAGGAATCCATTGCTTCTAAGCCTTTCCATTCCTCTTCTACAAGCAATTGAAGTGAAGCCAAGCACGATTCAGATCAAGATCTAGCAAGCTCAGACCTCCATTGAAGGTAATTTGCAAAAAATTTGAACTTTCTGATTCTCCTTATTTCTTGCTCAATTCTATTGATTATTGTGTTGGCTGAAGTCCTACCAATATAGGCAAGGTGTTTGAGTTGCTTTGAGGCTAAATCGAAGCAACTCAGATCATGAACCTCATTTTTCAATTCCAAATATCTCTCAATATAGTTGAAATTGGAAGAAATGGAAGTGATATTCGTGCTCAGTGATGTTTTCTCTTTAAAATCATGTCCCTCTTTGAAATTTTGGTGATGGTTCATGATGACCAGTCGGAGAAGCTCGCCGGAGAAAACAACCGAAGCTCTGGCTCCGGTGATGATGTGTCTTTGATCTAAACTATGTGATCCAACCTCCACGTTTTAATCTCAGCCATTCCTTTTGATTACCATGTTTGCAGCGCGCTTGACTAAGGTGTTGGTGGAACACGCGTTGTGGATCATCAGATCTACCACCTCAATTAATGAGGGAGATCTGATGGTCCACGTATTTTTGGATTTTCTGAATTTCCATTTAATTTCAATTTCTTAAAGAATTCATAATAAATTTAATATTGATCCAAAAACTATGGGACTTTCACCAAAAAATTTCAAATATTTTTCTCTTTCATATTCTGAATTAAAAATACTTTTTGGATCATTATTAATATTTTTCATTAATTAATTGATTTTTCATTTGTTTTTAATTGTTTAAAAATATTTTTAAGTGTCCAAAACTTATGAAATTTTTTATCCAAGGTCCTTTGACCTTGTTTGACCTATGATAAATCACATGGACATTTACTTGGTGTTTTGATGTGATTTTAGGATTTGGACAAAACATATTTGAATTTAATGCATTATTTTAATATTTTTAATTGAATAAATGCCATTTTAATTATGTTGACCATTTGTATTGACTTATTTGAGTTTCTCATTTGTTGTTGGGCCTTGGTCAAGGTTGATTTGAGTTTGTCAAGTTAATGTTATTGGATTTAGGGGATTGATGGAATGTACACTCCATCTCCTAAAATGAATGAATAATATTAATTTGGTAAAAGTCCTCCTTTGACCAATTTGTGATCTCATTCATCCCTTTCCCTCTTCATATAATTCCCCTTCTTCATCCATTCATTTTCAATTGGCCAATGACAACTCAAAGTCCTAATACTAGTTGATTGAAAGATTAACATGAGTATGGATGAGATTAGGCCACACCTTTGCATATTTTTTGTGTGTGGTATGTTTAATGAGCATAGTTCTTAATACAATGTCTCCAACATGCATTAACACCAAAAGTTTATTGCCTAGCCTAAAATAGTTGTGACTTCTATATAAGTCCAATTTCGATTGCTTAACATAGCGCTAAATTTGTGACACAAAAGGCATAAGCATTCTAGTTAGTGAGATTGTAAGTCTCCCCCCTTCCATGATATTGTGTGGAAACTTGGCCTTCTTTCCTTTCTTTGGAAGATGTTTTGGTTCAAGGATCCATGCTTGTGGCAAGTGGGTTGAGTGTTCTCCAAAGAATGTCTTGAAATCAAAAAAGCAAAACAAAACTAACTATTAACTTACTAACCATTAACTTTTACTTTCAAGCTTTTACTTTTAATGCAAATTTACTTTTATTGTTCTATTATCATTTGTCATTGTACATATCATTCTAATTGTTTATGTTTATGCAATTTTCACTTTGTCCACTTGGACCATATTGTGTGATATACTTTGTTGCCTTGTTTGTTTGATTGGTCTTTGACCATTAATGCACATAATAATAACAAAAATCCTAAAAGATATTTGAGTGGACTGTTGGTTTGATCTTTCCCCAATTGGACTTAGAACTTAGGCAACATTCCTTTGCTAATGGACTTGGCCAATGCCAATTTGTTGAAGAACCAAGAGCTTGCAATTTTGAATTCATCCGATACATCATACAAGATATCTCCAGATTCATCTACAACATTGATCATTGTTAAGCTGTTATGTTGAACCTGTGACTTGTGGAATTCATCTGCTACATAGGCTATTTTGAAGAAGATCATGAAGTGGATAAGCTTGGATGAGACCATATTTATTTGATGCATTTGCTCTGCAAGATTGATATAATTGTGCATTTGTGTGTTGCTTGATCTAAAAGTCCAAGGGAATTCTGGGTTTCTATTGACATACTTGTCTATTGGATTGCTCCCATTTGATCAGATCTTTTCAACTTTAAACTTTTAAATTTTTTGTGCATAGGATAGTCTCTTCATCTTCTCCCCACTTCTTTAATTTCAAAATCTCTCCCTCCATTTTTGAAAACTTCTTTGTGTGAACTATTTTTGTTCTAAACTTTAACCACTTTTACAAAAAGGTAGAAACTTTTGCCTTATGCCATTGCACTTTCAAACTTATTTTCTTAAATCAAACTTGTAAATAAACTTAACTATACTTGACTTAAACTTTCAAAAAGCCAAAAAGAACTAACTCATTCAAACCATTTTTAGGCCTTTGTGCCTTTCAAGCTTAATTTTTGTTAAAACCAACATACTCACTTTAAAATTTATAGCACGAACTACGAGGTTTTGATCCCTCATTTATATGTTGGTACGTAGGCACAAGACCGAAGGTCTTGTCAAACACAAAAATATAATTAATGAATTCTTTTCTCATCCCCCCATTCTATTTGTTTGTAAACATCACTTTGTACAAAATACATATGCACACAAAAAGGGCTCCCTAGGAGCACCTAAGACACTTTGGATGCTAACACCTTCCCTCTGTGTAACCAACCCCCTTACCTGTGATCTCTGATTTTTATTAGTTTTTACTTGAAAACTTCTTACTAATTGGGTTTTGTTCGTACTTTTTCCCTTTTCCCTTGGAGACAATAAAAGCGCGGTGGCGACTCTTGTTAATTGATCTTTAGCTTGTCAATAGCTTAATGATCATGAATTTCCCGCTACACCTCCCAAAACTGAAATTTTCTTACCACGATACTACTGAGATCTTTCGCCATACGCCTTCACTCTCCTTTTCATAGTCCTTGCTTTTCCTAATTGGTTTTCCATCGCACTTCCACATAGATGCACTGCTTCACCTGTAAGCTTATATCACACTCTCACCAATTCTCTCCGGATTAAAGTTTTTACACTCACATTTTAAAATATCGAGTCATAAATTTGAATAGTTTCTCCTTTCGTATCAACTACATACAAGACACACTTTTCGAGGTCTTTCGAGTTGTAACAGAGCTTAAATTATGGTGGGGTAAATACAAACAAAGGGGAAAACAAGTGGTTTGGGTTCAGTCCAATGTCATTAGTCTTTTCACTGTGTTTGTTCTACATATCATTTCCAATTCTTTTCTTTTTCAATTCTGTTACTCAGTTCTTTTTTTCTTTTCTTTTTATACCCAACTGAGTGTTTCTCATTCTGTGAGTGCCTTTTTTTTCTCGTTCCATTAGATTTCCTTTTTTTTTCTTTTTTTTTCCTCTTTTTTTTTCCAATGGTCATTTTTATTATTATTTTTTTCGCACTCACCTTACTTTCCGTTTCTTATGGGGCTACCCCAAACTTGGAACTGAACACAACTTCCCCAAAATTAGAACTAAACACAACTTAAAGAACATAACACTATTTTTGAACAGGGTAAGGAAGTGTTTGGGTCACGGGTTACATTTATGTGGTCATATATACAAACAAAGGGTACAGGCTCAAACGGGGTTAACAAGGGATAATATTAAAGGGATGGCTAGAAAGACTCAGGGCTATTATTCAAACAACGTGCCTCAGTGTGTGTATATATGTAGTAATATTCCCAAAGAACTTACGCAAACTCAGAGTGATAAGGACATGCCTGAATATCACTCATGATGACAAATGTGTTTGATATTTATGCACTCTCCATGTTGTGTAAAGCTCGACAAAGTCCATAGTACTTCTAGTATGGTGCAAATTCTTACTCAGCCTGAAATGCACAAGGAACCTACGTTAGTCGAGATTGAGAAAGTTGCGTCCGGTATTTTTCTTCAGCAGTATCAACCTTTTGGGAAGATCTTTTAACAACAAGAAATCGTAAGTGGAGTGATCATTTCATCCACTACCACTAATGGTCATACCTAATCCAACAATAACACCAAGATCCTGAAATACATGCAGCAAATGATACCCAACAGTAAAAACAAACCAAATGTAAAACAATAAACAAAATGGGAAATAATAAAATAAAAATGAAAAAATAAAGACTCAAAGCAAAATTAAACCTCCCTCATGCTTGAGCCAAACATTGGCCCTAATGTTTTAGAACAAGATAGAGGGGGGTGACTCATAGTGCCCTACTGAGGAGGCTGGGGCAGAAAATGCAACATCAATTGTCACATCATCAGGTTCATCTCATCGAAAACCGCCCCTTGCCGAGCCTGCTCGATGCCTTGTTTTGATTGCTCGGTTATAAGGTCACCGAGCTTGGTTTGTACCCATGCCCACTGGTCGTGATTCATGGATGATGACCCGGCGCCCTGTTGGTTTGCCTCTTGGAAAGGGGGTACAAACGGCTCCTGATGTTGCTCGTCTTTATTCATATCTTCACCTGCAACCATATTTTCAGCATCGTATCCTTCCTCTGTATCGGAGTCAACACTCACATACAACAAATTAGCACAATCAGTAATACTTACTCTGTCAGGATTAGGTAGTGCAATGATAAACCTTTTATAGATGATAACAGAGTAGTAATCATGTGCAATAGAAATCATACCTTGTTGGATGAGAGTTGCCATATCAATTTTTGTCTTACATGCCACCGGGGTCTCTTCCAGCAAAACCGCATGATAACCAAAATGTTCAGCAATCTGGGTAATTATGCCCCTAACAGAAATACCACCGAAGTCTACCCGACCAACTCTCCCCAAGTAATTAACTACAAAGGCAACAACATTGATGGACTGATTTTGTGCCATCGAGTACAAGAAGAACAACTCCCGCTGAGTTACCACACTCGTACTATCACCCGCCCAAACTGAGTATATGCCAGACCTTTTTGGGCATAGCGGAAGCACGGTTTCTAGATGCCGAAGGCGTTTTCACCTTTGGAGGTGTAATCAGTCCTCCTAGTAATAGCAGTGCAAAAATATTATGGAGCAAACACTTCATGGACCGCACCAGGTCCGTACAGTGAGAGTCGGAGAATACCAGCCAACTCCTCAACAAATAGCTCATGATTATTATTAAAAAGACGGAATCGGAGATTACCATAGTAGTACCTTGTCGTGTTAATCCACCGCTTCTCCAGTTGGAATTCAAGTGTGCTCAAAAATTCAAGCGTGCTGCGCTCATAAGTAGGCACTTCGAGACTCATGAATTCCAACATACCTAACACATGGAACATCCTGTAAATTTCAATTTTTAAGCCTAAGTCCTGAAGGGTTTATTCACACATGTACCTGGTGGGGGTTAGCTCCTCTTTCTATGAATGGAGTACCATTGCTCCTGCTCCAGGTTGTCGAAGACAATGTTGTGCGGGTTCGGATTACGGATGTTCCTCTTCCGTCGCCTCGAGGTCTCGGCCATTTGTTGCTTCCCTTGAACAATCCTCCTTGTGGGCATTTTCGTACCACCAAAAATTAAGAGAAATTCAATATTGGAATTAGAAAAAACGGATACCGTGGGTGTGATGAGGGCGAAAAATGGAGAAGGATTCATGAAGGGAGTTTGTGACTTGGGGTTGTTATGGTGGTAAAGGTGGAAGCTTTTTGGGGAGGTTTTAATGGAAGATTAGGTTTTTGGAGAGAGAGATGGTGGAGAAGACGAGGTTTGTAAGAGATAATGAGTGGAGAATCAATGAAATCAGATTTTTGGAAAGTGTTAAGTGGATGTAATGAGTGGTTATTGGGTTTTAATGAGGGGTGGGACCCATATAATGTCCAACAAATTTCCAAAATTTCAAATCCGTAGGCCTGACATGGGCCGTGTCAGGATGACACGGGCGGCCGTGTCAGGCCCCTGTCTATCAAAATCTTAAGAGTGTGGTCTTCAGTGGTCCTAACACGGGTCATGTCAGGCTGATGCCAATGTGCATTTTCAATCAATCCTTCAGTGTTCCTGACACAGGCCGTGTCAGGATGCTGTTACTCCCCTTTGAAAGTTACTTCTTGGGCCTGACATAAGCCATGTCAGGTGACATGGGCCTCCATGTTAGGTAGCTGGTTGGGCTTTAAAAAATTTCTTCTCTCTTACATTCCGCTTTGGTATGTCCTCCAGGTACAACTTCCGCATTAACGTGAGTGCTTCCGCCCTTTTATGCAAGGCATTGTGCATACCTGAACAACCTAAAACAAAAAAAACAAAAACAATAATTAGAAATAAAATGCGCGGGTTGCTTTCCACGAAGCGCTTCGTTTAACGCCGCATGGCTGGACGGTCGTCCATCTTATCAGGTAAGACTAACCTCATCTACCAGACCACTCTCTTGTCCTTGGTTGTATGGTTTTAATCTTTGTCCATTCACCTTAAAAGTGTCTTCGTTCACTGGATTTTTAAGCTCAATTGCTCCATGCGGGAATACTTTGTGAATTACAAAAGGTCCCGACCATCTCGACCTCAACTTTCCAGAGAATAACTGCAACCTGGAATTAAATAACGACACCAACTGTCCCTCCCAAAATTCTTTCTTCTGAATTCTTTGGTCATGCCATTTTTTCGTTTGCTCTTTTTATATTTTGGCATTTTCATAAGCCCGGTTTTTAAACTCTTCTAGCTCATTTAGTTGAAGAATCCGGGATTCCCCGACTTTTGAAAGGTCACAGTTCAGGAATTTGGAGGCCCAAAATGCCTTGTGCTCTAGTTCGAGTGGTAAATGACATGCTTTACCGTAAACCAATTGATACGGGAACATGCCTATTGGGGTTTTGAATGTTGTTCTATATGCCCATAGTGCATCCTCCGACTTTATTGGCCGGTCCTTTCAAGAAGCACTGACAGTATTTTCCATAATCTGCTTTATTTGTCGGTTCGTTACTTCAACCTGTCCACTTGTCTGAGGATGATACGGTGTGGAAATATTATGCTTGACGTTGTATTTCCTTAATAGATTCTTCATCAACTTGTTTAGAAAATGAGTACCTTCGTCACTGATTAATGCTCTTGGCACCCCAAACCTAGAGAAAATGTAGTTTTTTAGGAAATTGACCACCACTTTATCATCATTTGTGGGTAATGCTACAACTTCTACCCACTCTGACACATAATCAATAACGACCAAAATGTAATACTTTCCATATGACGGTGGAAAAGGTCCCATGAAGTCTATCCCCATACATCGAACAACTCTACCTCCAACATGGCATTTTGAGACATCCGATTTCTCTTTGAAATGTTACCCGTCCTATGACATCTGTCAGATTCTTTTACAATACTTTGAGCATCCTTGAAAAGTGTAGGCCAGTACAACCCAGACTGGAGGACATTTGTTGTTGTTTTATCGCCACTAAAGTGCGACCCTTTATTTTTCCTTTGGAACACACCTTCGAACCAACCCATATATTCCTTTTTTGTACAAGAACAGGTCGTCCCACAAATAAAACCGGCAATTATGCACACAAAAAAAATATTTTTGTTAGAATCAAAATCATCAGGTATAAGTCCACCCACCAAATAATTCGCATAATCTACGTACCATGGAACACTAGTAACAACTAGGATTCGTTGATGGATGAACTCATCTGTGATTGGGTGTTTCTCCTCTGTTTCTTCTATCAAAGACATCTAGGATAAGTGATCAGCAACAATATTTTCACAATCCTTTTTGTCTCTAATTTCCAAATCAAACTCTTATAGAAGTAGAATCCATCTTAGCAACCTTGGTTTAGATTCCTGTTTAGCAAAAAGATATTTCAAAGCAGCATGGTCAGTATAAAAAATTACCTTCGATCCTAATAGGTAAGACCTGAATTTATCAAAAGCATATACAACCGTGAACAACTCTTTTTCAGTGGTTGCTTAATTCATTTGGGCAGGATTCAACATGTGACTTGCATAATAAATCACATGCAAGAGCTTGTCCTTTCGTTGTCCTAGCACTGCCCCCACTACATTATCACTTGCATCACACATGATCTCAAAATGCAGAGACCAATCAGGGGCAATCACTATAGGAGAAGACATCAACTCCCTCTTCAGGATTTCAAAAGATTCGCTTCACTTTTCGTCAAAAAGAAAAGGTGTGTCTTTCACAAGCAAGCTCGTCAACAGTTTGGCAATCTTAGAAAAGTCTCTGATGAACCTGCGATAAAAACCTGCATGTCCCAAGAAGCTTCTTATACCTTTTTCATTCACCAGTGGTGGTAAACTAGCTATTACCTCCACTTTTTCTTTGTCTACTTCTATGCCTTTGTTGAAAATTTTGTGTCCTAATACAATGCCTTCACGTACCATAAAATGGAACTTCTCCCAATTTAGGATCAAATTTGTTTGCTGGCATCTTTCTAGAACAAGAGAGAAGTTAGTCAAACATTTATCAAAAGAAGATTCGAAAACAAAAAAGTCATCCATAAACATTTCCATATGTTTTTCAAGCATGTTCGTGAATATGGATGTCATACACCTCTGAAATGTGGCAGGTGCATTGCACAACCCAAATGGCATTCTCTTGTATGCGAGAATACCATAAGGACATGTGAAAGTTGTCTTCTCTTGATCTTGAGGGGCCAATGCAATTTGATTGTACCCCGAGTAACCGTCAAGGAAGCAATAGTAATCATGACCGACTAACCTTTCCAACATTTGATCAATTAATGGAAAATAGAAGTGGTCCTTTCTTGTTGCAATATTCAACTTTCTATAATCAATGCAGACTCTCCAACCTGTAATAGTTCTTGTTGGAATCAACTCATTTTTCTTATTTTTGATCATAGTAGTTCCCCCTTTTTTCGGTACCATATGTATTGGACTAACCCATGAGCTATCAGATATGGGGTAAATCAGCCCCGCATCCAACAACTTCACCACCTCTTTGCGCACCACTTCTTTCATAGTTGGATTAAGTCTCTGTTATGGTTAAACCACCGGCTTATGATCGTCTTCCATCAAAATCTTATGCATGCAAACGGTTGGGCTAATACCTTTCAGATCCTGAATCTCCCATCCAATAGCACTCTTGTATTTCTTGAGTACTTGGATGAGTTCTTCTTCTTGAAAAAAATTTAAACCAGAATTGATAATGGTAGGGCACTTCTTTTCAGCATCAAGAAACACATACTTCAGATTCTCGGGTAGTCGTTTAAAATATGTCCCCTTTTTAGGCTCATGGGTATTTTCTAATGATTGGGGTTGTTTTAAATTTTCCCATCGGTGTGGTTTAGATCTAATGCAGTGAGGTTGTGCTTCCATCATGGATAGCACTTCTAACTCTCTCTCATCTTCATCACTTTCAAAAATTGACAAGCTCAAAAAAAGTTCTAACGGTAACTAAGGTGTTTTCATTTCAATTTCTTGAGCAATCACTTGATTTATTACCTCTACAGTGTGACTCGTGCCAACATCATCTTTGTATTGTGTAGTGTTCGGAACACCAATTTTCAATTCTTCATCATAGACTTTGAGGGTCATTGTTCCTTCCCCTATGTCTATCATACACCATCTTGTTTCTAAAAAGGGTATGCCCAATATGAGAGGTATCTCCTCATCTTCAAGCATCTCAAGAATGAAAAAGTCAACTGGAAACACAAATTTATCTATCTTTACCATAACATCTTCCACAATTCCATATGGTCTCCTAACTGAGGGATCAGCAAACTAAAGGGTCATCCTAGTGTCTTGAATGGTGCTAAGGCCCGATTTTTTTATAAATGGACAGCGACATCAAACTCATACTAGCTCCCAAATCAATCATAGCCTTCTTGAATTTTCGATCACCAATAGTGCAAGGAATAGTAACAGAACCTATATCTTTCTTTTTCACAGGAATTTTCATACCTTGGAGAATATCACTGCAGATTTCAGTGAGGATGATTGGGTTTACATTTGTGGAGCACTTTTTGGAGATGATGTCCTTCATGAATTTGGCATATATTGGCGTCTGCTCTAGAGCTTCAGAAAATGGAATGTTTATCTCAAGTTTCTTAAACATTTCCAAAAACTTCTCAAAATTCTTTTCATGTTGGTCTTGCTTCTTTTGTCTCGGAGGATAAGGAAGTTTGATGATTGGCTTGACGACTTTTTCTTTATCCTTTATATGCATTATCATAACATCCTCATTTATTTTCTTTATTTCTTTGATTTCTAAATCGACTTCCGATAACCCATCTTCTTCCGTATTGTGTTCTTCTGGTTCCTCAGTAGACTTGCCACTTTTGGTCACCACAACGTTAACATTATTATGCTCACGAGGATTTGTCACTGTACCACTAGGTAAGGTACCTGGAGCTTGAGAATTTGAGGCTAACTATTATGCTATCTGACCCATCTGAACTTCAAGATTTTTTATAGAGGCGGTGGTGTTCTTCTGATTGTTTCTAGTCTCCTCTTGGAATTGAATATTGTGAGCGGTTGTCGCATCTCGAGAAAACACATACACAAAATAGAGTAGCCACCAAGGATATTCATCCCAAGATAAGGAAAGGAATCACTGAGTAAACCTACGAAAAAATGAAACTAATGGTCTCACACCCAAGAGATGGATAAGGAAGTCGATTACGCAAGGGAAATGTACTAGCATCCCTCACGTCTGTAGTACTCTATAGGATCCACTCTTGTTGTTCTAATCAAAAGGGTGTGTTTATTCTAAAACCTTACCAACTAAAGGGGAATGCATGCAAAAGATTGAATTATTTACAAATGAAAAGAATTTTTTTATTATTGCGCTCGCTTAGGTTTTGCAACCCAATGCCTACGTATAAAAAAGAATCAGAGCACCGTAGTTTTTCTCAAATTTTTTTATTTGTTGGTGCTTTTTACGGGTAACCACCCTTATTTACAATTTTCATAAGAAAAGCCAAGCGACAAAAGACGTTTGATTGATTGAGTATTTTTTTGAAAGAATACATCAAATGATCCACCCAAGGCAAGAGGTATATGAGTACTTCTCTCTTATTGTCGAAAGAGTTCAAGTAGTATTAGAATGTTTTTGAATTTTGATTAAGAGAAAGGTTTTTTGTTTCAGAATGAATGCAAAATAGAAATTGAAAATCTAAGGGAAGTCTAGAGAGAACCCTAATATTGGCATGCAATATTGGTCCTAAAGTTAGGATAAGAGGGAAACATCTACCTAGGTTAACATGCAAAGATTGACCTACGGTTAAGGATCCAAGGGTCTACCTATTATTGTCATGCTTGGTTAACAATACTAAAGTCTACTTTAGTTCAATCTTATCCAAGAATGAACCAAAGAAACCCTACGGGGAACATGTTATCCATACAAGGAAAAGAGATAGAAAAAGATGACAACCCATATCAAGTCATGGAAGAACAAATAAACAATAAAAGATAAAAAAATCCATATCAAGTCATGGAAAAATATTGAAACAATCCATATCAAGTCATGGAAGGAAAGGAAAAGTAATCCATATCAAGCCATGGAAGAAAAATAAAGTAATAGTAATCCATATCAAGTCACGGAAGAAAAATTAGAACAATCCATATCAAGTCATGGAAGAGAGGATGAAAGAAAATTAAGCAAGAAAGAGATAAAAGGTGAATTCTTAAGTTTAAACATGCTTTAGGACATCACAAACTATCACCAAGAGGTCACATGTTAACAAATAGCAACTACTCAATCAAGCTAGTCATGAAAGAGGGAGTCAAAGCTCAAACAAGTTGTGAATACAACTAAAGCAAACATCGAGTTATCAAACCAAAATGGGAAGCCACATCACATAAAAATAATCTCATGGACATTTTGTCTAAATTTTAAAGGTCATACATACATGGTTTAAGCATCAAAGGGTTTAAGGAAAGCACACAAATAGGCATACTAGCAAGCAATGGTCCTGATGTGTCAAGCATCTAAACAAACATGGTATGAGAAGAGTGAAGTAAATAGAAAGAGTTGAGAAGTCAAACAAGGCAATAGAAAAAATATCAAGCATCTATCATTATCACCTAAGCATACTTGAGAAAGATTCTTAATCAAATCATACAAGGAAAGACAACCACATAACTAAAAATGGACAAAAGTTCTCATGCAATGTTAATAAGAAAAACAACTAAAGAGAAGGGATGTGTGAAAGGAGGAAGAGACAAACATAGACATGTTATTAAATTAACAAAAGTCTCAAGATCAATAAGAAGTTCAAATAGGCATTGAATCCATGGTACAAACACCAAAGTACACAAGCATCATTCAAAGTTGTAAAGGGAAGTGAACATAAGTGTGTAAGCAATTAGACATGGCAAAGTAAATAAAAATGAATGAGATCAGAAGCATAGACATGGTGTCAATACAAATAATAAAATCAAGACATCACAAAGGCATCATACCAAAGCATACTCAAAGGTTGAGACAAGTAATGATCGAAATCAAGCCCTAATCATGCACCTAAAGGAGAATGAACTTCAAGCAAGTATAGATGAAGTAGAATAAAGGGAATATGGTATCAAACCACATGAGTCAGAATTATATGGCATATTAAACTCAAAATACAAGTCACTCAAGCATCAAGAATGAATCAAACAAACTATGTTCAAAGATATGCAAACAATCACACAAGTTCAAAGAAGCTTAAGCAAGAAATAATCAAACAATAAAGGCACACACATTACATCAAAGAATGTGTGACTTGTGAAATAAATTAGCTCAAGAGAAGTCATCAAAACTTCACACATAAGTCAAAGTCAAGTAACTTGTTAAACAAGTAAAGATATCATCCTAAAAAAGGAATCCTTTATCAAAATTCAACAAGATAAACAAAGATCAAAAGAGGGGTGCTTATAGGTCATGGGATAATAGAAAAGTCCTCTTTAAAGCATCAAATACAACCTCCAAACTTCAAGAGGTATTAACAAACAAACAAACTCAAAATTCATGTACAACTAGCAAGTCAAAAGGTGGACATCATCCAAGCAAGGAGTCATTTGTCCAACCAAAGTAAAAGGGAAATGTAAAATGAAATTAATACATGAAGAAATTAAATTAGAATAACATCATACTACACAAAGATGGATCCCAAGCTTCTAAGAGCTTCACCGTCCACTAAACTTAAAACTAAGTCAAAAAGAGAAGAATGTAGCTCCTAATGAGTCATCATGATGAAGTTGCAATGGAATACTATTCAAAGAATCATAAGAGAAAAACATAGGGATACCAAGACCAAGGAAATTGGAAGTGTAAACAAGAGAAAATAAATTCCATTAGACTCATAGTATTCAAATTGGAATACACAAGACAAAATCCAATTATGGTCTCAAAAGCAAGCAAGAAGTATTAAAGACAAGCAAGCAAAGAAACATCAAATGGAGATGCCCAAAATGGTTCACATGTGTGAATTTAGGACTCCCAAATGATGATGATGAGGTCAAGAGAGAATGGGAAATATATCCCTAATGGTTGCACAAGTGCATTCCAAAATAATCCACTAGATGCAAAATGTATCACAAGGAAGCAAGCATGCTTGAATAATTCAAGAAAAATAGTTAGGAGCATAGAAAAATTATGAAAGATTAGACATAGAAGGATGAAGTCAGAAGAACAAAGTGTCCCAAAGATAAACTTAAAATCATATGTGAAAGATGTTCAAACAAATCCATCATTTAAACAGTACAACACTAGTTGATCATACCAAACTATCTTCAAAAATAAGTTAAAAAAAAATTCAAAATTAAAAATCCAAACATCAAATGAAAACCCAAATGACATATATTCGTGTGTCTACATGTGTACAAAAGATTGGATCAAAATTTAAAAAAATAAAACCAAGAATTAAACCCTAATATTTAAAACTAGGCTAGTTAAACACAATTAAATATAAAAAATTAAAATAAATATTAAAAAATCAAAAACGAAAATAAAAAATATCGAAAATTAAATAACAAGCCAAATATGAATCATGAATTATTTGGGGATTTTTGGATAAAAGAAAGTATTTAAATAAAAACAAAAGAAACAAAAATTAAAAAATAATAGAAAATGAAAAGGGGGACGTATAAGTAAAATGAGAAATGAACTGAAATTAGGTGAAACACGCGCATGGGCTAACAACATGGGGGTGGAAAAAGAGAAAACCCAAGGCCCATGGTCCATTTCATTTAATAAGAATAAACAAGGGCGTGACATTTTTAAACAAAACAAGTAATCATGTGACTCGGTGACAACCTGTCACATATAATAAGTCACAAAAGACAAAAATAAACGCTAGTCAATCAAAATGTTCCACACATCATCTTCAACCTCGGTTCAAAAATGAAATACGACATGAACCCTAATCCCATGCAATCCCATACATCAACTTCAACCATTCATAACTTCATCCACAGTTCATAAAATTAAATGAAATCAAAAGCAAAAACGTAGATTTCATGGAGTATAACACAACCATGTCAAGCTAAACTTAAAAGGATGGATAAATCATGGAGAAAGTTGGCACGAAAGTCAAGTAAAACACACTATTTTCACAAAGTTTCAGCAACTCAATCATCCAATATTCAAACAATCAATCAAAACCAACATGTTAAACCAACTATATGCAACATATTCAAGTTGTTCATGGCATGTGTAGATAAAAATGGAGGAGATGAAGTGGGAAGAAATTTACCTAGTGGAGAAGATCCAATGCCTCTTGAGCTTGTTTGAGCTTCAGAAATCCTTTCTACAAAGCTTGGTAATCTTCTAATGGAAGTGATGAAGTAGAACAAATGGTGAGAGAAAGCTTCCAAATGAGAAAATGTTTGCAAGCTTCAAAAAATGCAGATTTAGGTTCTCTCTCTTCAATAGCCTCCCTACCTAAATTAGGTCATGTACCTCTTATATATGGTGTCTGTGATGAGGTGTGATGCTTGCCAATGTGAAAGAACCGTTGGAGGGCATGATTGGAAGTTTGTACAAAAATTGAGAAGTGGTGTGCAAGGTTGCGTTTTAGAATATTTTCTGGTCATGATTGCTGCATTTTGGAATGGGAAAAAGGGGTGGAAAACATCAACATGGGTCTGGCACGTGAGGGAGGACAAATCTAACATGTTTGCTTGCTTGAAACATTTCTTCTTTGCCAAATGTATGAGAGCAAGAATGTGCATGGAGAAGGTTTGTTTGGGACATTTAAGTAAAGGAAAAGAAGGTGTCGTGTGTGATGGAGGGAACCCTGTTGAGCTACTTGGGGCAAAGTGTGCACAACTTAGATAATTGCATGATTCAACTTGAGCACAAACATGGCTATGCAGCCAACTTGACACTAATGTAACTTGGTATTTGCTCAACCAAAATTCACAAGCTTGATACCAATGGAAAGAGGGAGGATCAAGGAACATTTATCATGTTGAAAGCAACTTGAAATGAAGCCTCTATCATTCCTTAAAAACTCCATGAACATACTTGGAATTCCTGACCTGAACACTTAGAAATTTTCTGTGTTGGATAATTGATGAATTTGAAATATCAAACTTCCAATGACCATAACTTGAGCAATAATGCTCCAAATGCTTCAAACTTGGTGTATCCTTAAAACTTAGAGAAAGGAGAACAATTTTCATGTTAAGACCAATTTGATTTGGAGTCTTGATCATAGAGAATATTGGACATGAAGGTAGCTTCTTATTAACACCAAACTTGCCAAAAATAGCAAGTTTCTAAAACCCTAATTTCCAATTTAGGCAACTTTTCAAAATTATTGATTTTGATGAATCTCTTGAGTTTTCTTGATCAAATTTCAACCATAGACCATATTTGACCCGTGAAATACAATTTTGACCAAAAAATCAAGAGTTGGCTTTTCAATCTACTCTGTTGACTTTCCCCCAATTGAATCAAACCATTGATCATTTAAGGAATTGAACCTCTAATGAATGGAATTAATGGCCAATCTTCTACACATAGACACTTAGGGACCCATATAATATTATGGAATCAATTCTTGCTCAAAAAATCATAAGTAAATTGTTTTATCACAAACCCTAATTCTAGTCCAAAAAGAGAAGAGATGATTGCACAACCTCACAACCCTTATTCCTCTGAGGAAAGTGGAGAAACGTTTGAAAAAAATATCTTGTATAATGATATGATGAAGATGATTCAAAAATTTGGTCCATGGGTATGCCACGCACTGAGGTAATCAACACTCCTAGCTCAGGGACCAAAAGATAGGAGAGTGTGATCAACTTCCATTCTCTAGCAATTCTCAATAAAATGATGAAGTAATGGGTCACTTAAGATGTATTAAGGCATAAGAAACCCCTTGTAGATTGATTAATCATGAAGTTGAGGATATCTCAACCTCCTTGCATTAATTGTCACCTCTCTCTTATAAAGCTTGAAGAAGGCCAAAAGATAGATACCTTGATCCCATAACCATAGAACCAATGATATGCATGAATGTATATGATGATAAAAACATAAGCCAATTAGGGTTGAAAATAAGAGGGTAAATTTTGGGGTACAACAGCTTCCCCTATTCAATCTTCTTGCACCCGAGAGGTTGAAATAGCGATAACTATCAAACGTTCAAGGTGGGAGAGGATTGAATACCCTAAGAACCCAAAAATTTGCACTCTAAAGAAGAGGCAAAGAGGTCAGTATGCAGGTTTTGAAGTTTTATGGTGTATTAGGAAAAGAGGAAAAGAGGTCAGTATGCAGGATAAATCAACTGTTTTGTCTTTATTTTGAGCCCATTAACAAACATCTTCATTTGTTCAGTTTGCAAGTGTACTCTAAGACCCCCCAAACACTAGTTTTTTTTTAATTGAAAGATTATTTGAACTTGATATTAACACGCAGTCCTTGAGATCGAAATTCGGGGAATTTCCCCTTTATTACTACAAAAGGCAAAATAGTACACTTGCTATTTTTCCGATCAAGTTTTTGGCACCGTTGTCGGGGAAGGTGTATAATTTGTCCCTGTAACAACTCTGAGTCACTATTGCATCAAAAAATATCAATTTATTACTACCAGTTCTCGAGGGTATTTTATCCCAAGGCATTGGTGAGAAAACCTTTAATCATTCAACCCTAATTTCTATGTCCATAGGAAATTACCGATAAAACCAAGCCTTATTATATCAAGAATCCCATGGTTCATACATGGTATCTCTAGTCCTAGGTGATGTCTATTGCAGAGTAATCTTATGAAAACCTCATCAATGGCAGTCCAGCCTAATTGATAATGATACACCAATCTCAATTGATCCGAAAGAGAAAGCATTAAACACATCAAAAGATTATCGTAATTATGAAAAATAATATTATCAATGCAAGCGCAAACTCAAAGTCGTTACAGATATAAATCAGGGACATCCCCTAACATTGGAGGGTTTAGCTACTCATATTGTTCAAAACAGATTCAAGATAAAAATTAGACATTACAAGTAATTGGATAACTTGGATCTTCAATTGCTTCCGCTCATGAAAATCTTTCGCTATCTGAATTCCTTGATCTCTGTAATTCTCGATCGTCTGATAATTCTCCGTGCTCTATTTTCTCCTCGCCAAAAAAGTGTCATTCTTCTCTCATAGAAACTCTTCTAAAATAGTGAAAATCCCTTGGCATTAGTTGGAAATCCCCATAACACCCTTGCTTCTCAAGCCCGGATAAAAGCTCAAAAATTGGAATATTTTGTGCCTGGGCTGACACGGGTGGCCGTCAGTCCCCTTGGCCTTCCTCTTTAGCTTCATTAGGTCCTCATTCTGACATGGCCCGTGTCAGGTGACACGGGTGGTCGTGTCAGGCTTCTTGAAACTTTATAACTTCTTTCCTCGAATGCCGGAATTCTCGACTTTCTTGCATTGAGTCTGTTAGATCTTATACTTGGACCTGGAGGGAATAAAAACAGACAACCAACACATAAAATCCCGAAAACACGAAATAAAACTAAAAATTGATAAAATGATTAATTAACTTACAAAAATGAAAACTAACTTAAAAGGTGACATAATGCGAACAAAGTATTCCAGTATCCTTGGCTTCTTGTCGAATAAGTGATGAAAACACAGTAAAAATTGTGACCGATCAACATGGTATGGTGCAATTAGATCAATGAATCCTTTTGGTCGATCAACATAAACTTCTTCATTCAAAAAACCATTTAGGAAAGCACTTTTGACATCTATGTGATACATCTTGAATTTCAAAAGACATGAAATTCCTAGCAGAAGCCTGACCGATTCAAGGCGAACAACTGGAGAAAAAGTCTCGTTTAAATCGATACCTTCTATTTATGTGTATCCTTGTGATATTAGACGTGCTTTGTTCCTGGTCACATCTCCATTTTCATCTGACTTGTTCTTGTAAATCCACTTGGTTCCTCTGATGTTAATTGTATCGGTTCTGGGAACCAACGCCCACACTTTGTTTCTTTCAAACTGAATAAGTTTTTTATCGCATGGTATTGATCAAATATTCATTAGTTAAGGCTTCTTAAAAATTATTAGGTTCAACCTTGGAGATAAAATACATGTTGGCTATCATATCTTTGGATTCCCGATCATATTTTCTATAGAATGATACTTCTGAATTTTGACATAAGGACCTTTGTTAGTTAGAATATTTTCATCCTCTTCATCTGAGTCTTTAACTTCAGAATTATACATGATGTCAGTACCTTTTCTTGGCACATAAGGTGACACATTTTGATGATTTTTGAGTATGTAGTCTTCCTCTTCATCACTTGTCTCAATTTGAGAAGCATAATCTATAACCACATTGATGGATTCCATAATGGTCTTTTTTCGATTGTTATATACATTATATGATCTGCTGTTGACATAATATCCCAATAAAATTCCTTCATCACTTTTTGGATCCATCTTTCACCTTTACTCTCAATCAATCAAGATGTAGAACTTGCTGCAAAATACGTCGAAGTATTTAACATTAGGTTTTCTTCCTTCCCATAGCTCGTAGCGAGTAACATGAATTCTGAAAAAACTGGAGTTTTCAAATTCTTTTCCATGATCACTTCGTATTCAAAAAACCTTGACAATCTTCATTCCTTTATCATGCTAGAGTTGTTGACATAACCTTTCAAATATGATAAATGTGCTTGGTTTTTCTCTAAGGAAATTAATCCATGTGTACCTCGAGTAGTCATCAACATACACAAAAACATATATCCTTTCACCCAAGATTTCTACTTGCATGGGTCCCATGGGATCCATGTGCCATGTGAAATAAATCCAGAAATTTTGACGTGGTAAGATGTTGGAGCTTCTTGTAACGCATCCTAGTTTGTTTGCTTATCTGGAAGTCTCCACATGTTCTTCCTTCTTCAATCTTGAGGTTAGGAAGGCCACTGACAGCCTTCTTCAGAGATAATCTTTCTCATGCTTCTGAGATTCAGATGGCCAAGTTTTTTATGCCACAACTTGATTTCATCTTATTACTGATCAGACAAGTTAAGGGTTGATCATTTAATTGAGGTCTCCATATGTAGCAGTTATTAGAAGTCCTTGTTCTTTTCATGATTTCCTTCTGACTTTTGATTGTGACAATTCATTCAGACAATCGAAGTTGACACAAAGATTTTGATCACATAGCTGGTTGATACTAATGAGATTAGAAGTCATACCTTCAACTATAAGACCATCTTCTAAATTTGGGAGGTAGACATAAACCAGCTTCCCTTTTCCCATAATCTTGTCTTTAGCACCATCACCAAAAGTAACATAATTGTTAGTATAGGGTACTACCTCTTTCAAATAGTTGTTATCTCCTATCATGTGTCTGGAACACCCAATATTAAAGTACCAATCTTCATGAGAGGATGCTCATAGAGAGGTGTGAGCAATGTGACTTGTAGTTGCCTCTTTAACTTTCCATACTTGTTGTACACGACCATTTCTTGATGTCTAGTTGGTTGGTTGCTGTTTGTAAGGATAGTAAGGTCTACCATTCAGTTTTTAGCAGAAAGGTCGAATATGACCATATTGACCACATTAGTGGCATCTCCAAAAGGGTTTTCTAAAGTGACTTATGTGTTGGTAATAATGTTGAGCAAGTTGTTTTGACATGTAGTCTGTCATCATGGACTCATATTTCTGTTCGGGAAGAACAAATTTATTTTCTTCATTCATAGAACTGTAATAAAAAACAATACCATTGGTTTCTCTAGCCACTCTTCCTACACATAGGATGTCATCATGAATTTCATATTCACATTTTAACATGTGAACTGACTTGGTCATGCAATCAAGCTTAGAGTTCAGAAGTATGACTTATTCCCTTAGGTTAGAGACAATTTTAGTGAGATTAACTTTCTCTTGAAGTAAGATATTTATTAGAGATTTTTGTTTCTCACTAGACATGCATTCTTTTTTCCATTTGAAATCAGTCTATAGGCTTCAATAACATTTTCATCTGAGAGTTCTTCATCACTAGATTCACCATCATTTTGATAATTTATTTGTAACCTAAGTGAGTAGTTAAAGCAATTACACTATTGGCCTTTTCTTCATCATTCTAATCTTCATATTCTTCATCTAAAAGAGTGACAATGTACCCCTTATTTTTCTTCCGAAGGAAGTTGGTACAATCTTCCTGAATGTGCCCAAAACCTTCACAATCATGACATTGTATTCCCTTCCCTTTGTTGAGTTGTCTCCTTCTTTTTTATGCGCTGGGAGTTGAAGCCTCTTGTTTTGTTAGGAACTTTGTCTTTGACATTTGTCATGACATTGTTCCTAGATCGTTTGTCAAGTCTCCTCATAACTTTGTCAAACCTTTTTGCAAGCAATGCAATAAAGTTGGATAATTTATCGTCGGTATCTTCTTCTTCTTGATCTTTGTCATCTTACATATCGACTTTGAAATCAATACCCTTGATTTCCTTTTCATATTTTTCATTGATCGCCATTTCAAAAGTTAGAAATAAGATAATAAGTTCATCAACTTTGATAGAACTGGTGTCATGAGTTTCTTCTATAGCAGTAAATTTCATACCAAACCTTTTTGGAAGAGATCTTAGAATCTTTCTGGCCAACTTTTCTTCAGACATTTTTCACCACGGGCACAAGAGTAGTTGACTATGTCACGTATATGAACATAGAAATCAACAATGGTTTCATCTTCTTTCATTCTCAAGTTCTCGAATTTGGTGGTGAGAAGTTGGAGTCTTGACATACAAACTTTTGAGGTGTCTTCATGCACAGTTTTGAGAATTTTCCATGCTTTTATGGCTTCTATACACGTGTTGATGAGACGAAATACATTTTTGTCAACTCCATTGAATATATAGTTAAGAGCACAAGAACTTTCATGAGATTCTTTATCTTCTTCTTCGAAGCAACTTGCTTATGGATTTAGGGATTGAGTACCATCTTGTGCAGTAACCATTGAGGTGTCCATCCTTTAATGATTTCCTTCCAAGTTTTTTTGTTCATGGATTTGAATATAATTAATAGATTTTGTGGAACTCACCCATCCATAATATGGTGTCTACTCTGATTCCAATTAAAATTTTGTTGTCCTTTAGGAAAGATGTCAGACACAATGTGCCATACAATGTGTGTGACAAGATTATTACAATAATAATTAAAATGTAAATAAAGTAAAATAAACACAAGGAGTTGGTAACCTAGTTTGGTGCAATACCACCTACATATGGAGGGAATTAACCAAATAAATAAAATCCATTATTAATATTAAAAGTGAAAATTAGGCTTAGATGAACTCTTCTAGTTCAATGCCTTTTTTCTTAATACTACACATGAATTTCTATTTAGGACTTCCCTTAAATATGAGACCCGTATCACTTTCTCTCAACCTTTACCCCTAGTGTTTGAACAAATTCAAAATAGTTTGAATGATAAATCTATTACAACTTAAAATAAATTCTATTTTATTGTATAGGAATGATTCAAACGAATACATTTTTACAAAGAAAAAACAAAGACTCAAACTACTAAAATCATGCCTTGCTTAGTATGTCAAGGTACGAGTCTTATGAATGGAGAGTTTCTCCTTAAATAGAAAAGAACCCAGTTGCATGGCCCATTAGTATTTCAAGTAAACTTGTGGCTAAAGAAAATCAAATAGCGCAACTTAATAATCTATTTTAACTTGATTTGAAAATTTTCATAAATTAAATCTCCATTACTCTGATTTGGTCTTGATTCTTGATCTTTTGGAAAATATTTTCTAATTCCTAAAAGCGCATAAAGACTCATATAAATATGGAAACAAATCAGGCATAAGATTTCACTTTCGCGCAACTGGCATTTGAGGCAGGATGTTCCTCAATGTGTGGGACATCTTGCGCCACATTTTTGCCTCATGTTTTGAGCTTACAGAGACAGATGTCTCAACATAATTTTGTGACATCTTACATTACATGTTGTCTATTAAATTATGTCAATCACTTGTAACAACAATTTACTTTGGTCTATTAGATGTAGAGTAAAATTGGTGAATCTTGTGGCTCCTATGTCAAGGTTATTGAAGATTAACAAAGACATTAAATTAATGCTTTCACCTAAATCACACAATTCTCTCCAACAATAAGTGTCTCCAATGGTGCAAGACATTAAATTATCAATTTCATGATTTCATCTTGTGTTTATGATGTGGTTTGGTGTCATGTCATGTGAGACTAGGGCTAAACCTTGTGTTGTTTGTCAATAACATAACAATATGCAATAGTTCATTAAGATGATCTTATACTAAGCCCTCATTAGCACCATACCACTTCAATTAAAATATGTCATGTTTACCCTTATGGTCCTAATCTTTTATACCTAAAATGGTTAACTAAGAAATGCATGTATATTTGCTACTATGCCATATTAGTTCTTAAAATCAATTAACTAAGCAATATTATAATTTAATAAACTTGCATTAAATAGTAATATGATCAATTCAAAGTTAAACATATGAAAATATATATATATATATATATATATATATATATATATATATATATGATAACTAAACCTAATATAAAACCACATTTATTTACATTTAAAAATATTTATTTATGAAATTTCAACAAAACTACAACCGAGTAATGATATAATATACACTCTGATCACTATTATAAGCTATTTTTTTTTTAAAAAATTTATTGAATAATTAATGTATCTGATATATAAGAATGACCAAATATAATATTTATTCAATAAATCTAAAAAGTATAAAAAAGGAAGAATCTAAATAAGAAACAACAATCCTTTTCGGTTCTCCAAATGCAGGCGACCTTGAATGTTATGTCTTCATGCGCCAACTTCACAGTTGAAATGGAGTGTGGTCGAGAAAGGTATTTGCAACTCATATTATTCCTTTCTTAGCTTGTTTTAAATTCCTTTCAGGTTATCATCTGATACAAGGGTTTCTTTCAATTTATAACTCCTCTTTTTATACTTTAGTCAACTTCATTTTATCCAATTTGCATTGGCTCAAGAATAAGGCATACTCCCTTTTGGTGTAGTACTATGGTAATACATTTCACATGCATAACAACTCTTAGCCCATGCAACCTTTATACTTTTCCATTCCTCGTTAGATCAACAAATATATCAACATCTAGAATCTTTTTTATATTAACTTTTGATCTTAAACTTGGTTCATATATGTACACTAGGTCGTTATTATAAGTCGATTTGATTTTTTAAAAATATATTTAACAGTTAATATATCTAGTCCATATATGAACTATATATATTAATTTTTAAATATACAAAAAAAATCAAATATGTTTATAATAATGACTGGAGGGTGTAGTCTTTAAGCACGTGGAGTACAATTTGCAAAAAAAAAAATTGAAAACTTGATTATGATGTAATGTTTAGAAGTTGGAGATTATATTCAAATATATTAAATTTCATGTCATACTTTGAACCATTAATATGCTTTTGTTGGAGCCCACGTTGACAATTTTAATAATTATGAAATTGTAATGTTACATTTTAATGTTAAGGTTGGTTGTCAAGCGTTAAGCTGTCAAATTAAATGTTTATTTATATGTAATATGAATTTTATTAGTATTAATTATGCTACCAAGTTTACAAATAATATGTTGTGAAACTACCTTCTCCAAATTTCTTTATTAATGTTTACTCTCCTTTTAAAAATCTTTAATTCCCATCTTTTAGTCTTTTCTTCAAATTCAAAATCCACTCAAAATTTATAAGGAAACTTAATAAACTAGAAAATGAAAACATTATTTATGTAGTACGATACAAGATGGGATCTGGCAGAATAACTCAATCAGAAGAAGCATATTTTACATTTAGCTCAAGAGGGCTATCTGTTGTTCGAGTATTATAATAGCAAGCTTGATCGAGTATGTTAGAAATGTACTTGTATTGAGAAAGAAGATAACCTCTAAGGGAGTAGGCAACTTCAATCCCTAAAAAATAACAAAGAGTGCCTAAATCCTTCATCTCAGACTGCTTAGATAATTGTAACTTCAACTTATTAATCCCATCAACATTATCACTTGTAATAATCATATCATCAACATACAAGGATATTATCACGTGACCATGAGAAAGAGACTTGAAAATTAAAGCAAAGTCGTGATAGTTAGGGTGGAGTCCAAGAGATGTAATCACATCATAAAACATCTCAAACCAAGCTCGTGGAGCTTGTTTCAAACAATATAAGGCTTTCTTTAACTTAGACACTTGCCCTTGATTATGAGAAACACCTTGATAAGGATTCATATAAACTTCCTCATGAAGATCACCATTCAAAAATGTATTTTTACACTCATTTGAAAAATATGCCACTGACGAACAAATGTAACAACAATAAGGGTGCGAATAGTGGTCATCTTGGCCACATGAAACGTTTGTTAGCAATAAGACAAGATTTATATCGCTCAACTAACCCATTAGATTTAGTTTTGATCTTGTATACCCACGATACCCCATATCATGTTTTTCTGGTGGAAGAGGTAGTAAGTCACAAGTACCTGTCTTGTGCAAAATAGCAAGTTCCTCTACCATAGCTTGTTATCAAAGAGGACCAAGTATAACTTCTTTATAGGATGATGGCTCAAACAAAATATGAACAAAGGTTAGAAAATAAGAGAAAGAAGTATAATAAGTGGAATACATAAAATCGAGAAAATTAGTTGACATCCAATCACATAAAGGATAACAAAGAGGAGGAGGGGTAGGGAAGAGGAGGTAGTGTTGTTGTTGTATGTGGAGTATGATCACTACTACAATAAACATATACATATACGTCCATTTTACTACGGTTCATGGAAGGACCATGGTGACATCTCTAAAATCAGGCACCATTATTTTTTAAATAAAAATGGTTTACATATTACCACGGTTGCATAATGAAATTGTGTTGAAAGTTCCTAAAGTACATGGATCTGATTCTTAGCGTTAGACATTTTGTGATTTCTTTAATTTTATAGTGGCGCATTTCATTTTTTTTTAAATTAAAAATAAATGTGATTTTACTATAGTTGATTTTCCCAACCGTGGTGACATCAATTACCTCCTTTTATTTTAATTTTTCAGAGTGGCGCCATTGTTTTTCATTTATATTTAATATGAAAATATTCCACAATTCATTATGGTTTTTTGAAGCAACATTTGTGATATATATATATATATATATATATATATATATATATATATATATATATATATATATAATATATATATATATATATATATATATATATATATATTATATATATATATATATATATATTGCCCTTTATTTTTAAACTTTTTATGGTTTAAAACTGAAACTTTTTATAAAATTTAATTAAATAAATCAGATATCACTACGGTTGGTTCAAACAACCATGGTGAAATGTGTTATTCATAAACATGTAACACAACTTATGTTGTATATTCAGTTGCCATTTTTTCATTTCATCACTGAGAAACCATTCAACCCTAACACATTTAGAGCCAGGTGAAACCATTTTTCATCTTCATTAACGAAACAAAACATGATATCACTATTATTCATTGTTTGGTTAACATACAAAGCAATCATTATCGTCAATTCTTGGATTTCCCTTTTAAAAATCAATTAAAATCGCTATCACCATTGTTTGTACTTGGGTTTCCCTTTTATGAAACAACAAAAAAAAATTCAGAGTAGGAAGACAAAGAAAGGAGGACAAAACTCACAATAATAAGCTATTTTACTTATTTTTCGTGTTTCTGATACATAAACTATTCACCATTCATGTATGATACATTTATATTCTTGTTATTGATGTTTATGTTTGAGTTGTTGATGTTGAATGTGTATGGTTGTTGTTGTTCATGTTTACGTTGTTGTTGGTGTTTATGGTTGTTTTTATTGTTGTTTATGTTCACGTTATCATGGGAGAAGTGGCCAGTGAGGGAAATGACAGTGACTCGAAGGGTATGAATTGAAGTTTTGAATGTTGTTGTTGAGTGTTGTTATTGTTGTTGTTGTATGTTGCTTTTGCTGTTGTTGTTTATACTGTTGTTGTTGAATATGTATTAGACACATTGTTGTTATTGTTTGTATGTTATTGTTGATGAATGTTATTTTCGAACATATATGGACTCTTTATCTAGAGACAAAACTCGTACAAATGATTCTCGTAATAATGAATCTCAAACTACAATGAGAAAACAGAAAAGAAAACAAAGAGGTGCTACAATGATGGCTAGATTAACAAAAGTCCGCAACTCGGGTAACCAATTGTTGATCGAGTTTAATCTTGTAAGTTAGACATATTATGGTGAAAATTCTTCGCTTTTTTAGGAGTTATATTGCATTCCTTGGATGTATCAAAGTGAGTATTTTGATTGATGATTTTCCCTAAGTACCAAAAAATGTGAAAGAAAGCATATGAACATACGTTACAATATTAATTTGAATTTACATGACAATATTTTCAATAATATTGTTTATAATTCCTAATACATACTTATTGATGTAATTATAGTCGAATTTTGAGTATACTCGTGATGATAAGTTGATGAAAAAGTGGATCACTTATGCTGGTGAGAGTTGGAGGGGCTTTAAGTCACAACTCATGTGTGACTACATTACAAAACCTAAGGTTGATCTTGAGCATCAAACTGTGAAATATAATTATATCGGCAAGAAAGTTTAGAAAAAGTTTGCGAAGTCTCGTAGTTCTGATGATTTCTTGGTTAGTATAGTAATCTTATTTTCTGATAATTTTATGTTTATGCTTTATAGATAAAACCATGCAAATTAATATTTTCAATATGTTTATAATAGGTTAAAAGTGAATCAGGAAAGCTAAAAAAGGAAAAAAAAAACAAATACTTTCATAGATTGTCTCGTGAGGGGTTACAAGAAACTTTTGGAAAATTTGATTAATGAAAAAAGGCAACAAATGGAAGAGGGCTCTACAAAGACCAACTAGAGAGTTCACTTCAGATGCCTCACGAGCATTCACTGAGAAAATTGTAAGTAGGATTTATTGTGCGTATGATTTGTTAATGTGTAATCTAAATCGCTTTGGTAATAGTATTTCTTATTCATGTTGTGTATGATTCGTCAATTCATATGATTAGTCAAGGTACATTTGTTCCACAACCACGACATGACATATTAATCTAATTAATCAGAACAAAGGAACATGATGGTCGTATACATGGTGTTGGAGAAGGCATCGGCCTAAGATTGTGGGTTTTTTTTGTCATGACACACATGTTAAACATTGTCTCTGCCAACGTTATTGATTCTTGGGATCGGGTATATATATTTACAATAACGTTTTGGTGTTTTGGTTTACTATTATTTCAAATCATGTGATCTTTAATTTCCTTCACTTTTTTTATATAGATGTTTAACGACACTACACCATTTTCATAAGAAGACTTTAAAGACGTTCGTCAACATTGGGCGTTTTGATTCAGTGTGCTTTATAGGCAAGGTTGATCACACATGAATTTCTAATATTAGTTTACTATATTTTTGTGTTTGATGTAAATAATATTTAGGTTAGTTACATTTAGGTATAACCATATTTTGTAATTATATGTTTGCTATATTTTTGGGTTTGAAATAAATATATGGTACAGTCATATTTTGGTTACAAATATATGCGTATTTGTTGGTTCTGGTATGGTAAAATATGACGTATAAAATACATGTACTAAAAAAAGGGGTATATACGAAATAAATAAAAAAAACTATTTAAAAAACACAGTATTTCGCCACGGTTGATTAAGATGAGTATGGTGATAGGTAGAGTGCCAATTATTATATATCATGCTATGTTGGGAGTCAAACTCATGACCTTTATATATTTTACCATGGTTATTTGAGATAACTGATGTGATAGATAGTGCGCGACATAGTTTATCATTATGGTCACACGCATGTGGTGGAAAGCAACATACTTACTACCACCCCTTACCACGGTTGGTGAACCATGTTGGTATCTCTTCTCTAACTGTGGTGAAATGCCCTTTACGTAGTAGTGGTTGTTGGGAAGCTGTGGGGACAAGGGAGACATTTGTATATGGAGTAACAGTAGTATAAACCATGTAGTTCTCAATATTACAATCACTAGAAATGCCATCATCAAAGGAAAAAGAATCAATACGAAAAGCTCAGACCTAGTATAAGTATGCAAATATGAAGAAAGAGAGTAAAACAGTATGTGTTCAAGAAAGACAACATGACGAGAAATATACATTTTATTTCTAATAGAATCATAACAACAATAACCCCTTTGACCATCCCCATAACCAAGAAAAATACAATTGTAGAACGAGGATATAGTTTGCTACGTTCTACTTGTGGAAAAAGAACAAAATAAGTATAACCAAATAATTTTAAGTAAGAACAATTAGAAGCACAACCATACAAAGTTTCAAAGGGAGACAAACATGAGGTGGCTGATGTTGGAATTCTATTAATGGCATGGACAACGGTACTGTTTACCATCAAAATTGGTAAACAGACGCTAGTCTTCCAAATTCTATGTTTTTTGGTTACTCGCAGGATCAACTAGATTGATCCTAGGACATGTGTTGTTATTTAGTTTTTGGGTTTGTTAACTATGAACATTTCGACATAATATTCTTCAAAGTTATTAAAGGAAATGTTGCAATTCTTTAACAAAATGCAGAAGTAAAGGCTTGCAAAGTAAATGACTTCAAAATAAATGGTGAAATCTTAAATGTTGAAATTGGCTTCAAAGTAAATTTTAGCAAGTATAAATGATACAATTGAAAGACACAATTTTAAATGACTTGGTTAAAATTATAAAATCTGGTATTCACAAGTACATTTTTACTCAGGAACACTTGTTTGTCACACACAGGTACTTTGAGTAAATTTAGATTTTTTTGTACAAGGTTGAACACCCTTTTTCTAATGGCTAAGTGTCCTATTTATATTAAATCGAAAATAACTGTTATTCAACGGTCTTTTCTCCAAAAGATGTAACATCTTTGATTTGCATGCATTCCACTGCTCAAAACTCTCCACATGTCTTCAAGAAATGGATAAGGACAAAAAACAGTTAGTAGCCACAAATTTGAATTATACTGCATCGAACGCTACTCCAGGTAAGCTTCGTCGAACTCTAGTCTAGGCCAAAATATTTCTAAGTCCTAGACCACAACTTCCTTCGTCGAAATATTCTCATTAATTTGTTTCTCGAAGTCAACATATTCTTCTTCAGAATATTTCTTTGAATCCTATGACTAATTCCTAACATTTATGTGTGTCAAAATCCCAGCCAAAAAATTTCCCCCCTAAAAAATGTCATTTTCGACTGTATGGAGAAGAAGACATTTTTTGGAACATTTCGACACTAAAGCATATTTACTGCTATGACGTCACGATCATCATGACCACGCCGCTTCATATGTCTCATCAAGACGTGTAAAAACCCCAAAACTTAATCATCACACCCCTATTTCCTAGGAGATAGTGGGCTACACCAACTGCAATCGTCCCATCAATCTCTATCTGATCAGCACATGCCCCACAATCTTGACAACTATCACAATGGTTGAAAATGAAATGTTTCTCTTACTCCAGTATAATACTTCATTTCACTTTCTTATATAATTTTATAATCTCCTGAACTCTTTTCTTCTCTCTTAATCGCAAAAGAAAACCATTCATTTCTTCTTAAGCAAACTCCAAAAAATCAAATTTTCTTCATTTCATCATCAATGGTGTCCAAGAATAAAAATCCTAAAGATTCCAAGAAACAATCATCTCTCCCTGCTCTTCACAAAATCTTAGGTCTAAAAGTTGTTGGAAATCAACAGTATATCCCATAACCTCCTCTTGAAGAAGAGAAAAGGTGCATCTATCAATCTCAGGTATTAATCCCAATCTTTATTTCTGGCAAACCACACGTTATTGCTAGTCATTTACCAAATGTTAGTACTAATCCTATAAAACTTAAAGAATACTTCTCAACATACCATCGATACAAACCCATAGCTAGTAGGAGGAAACCCAAGTCTAGTAATTAAGTTGTAGGTGAGGAACCAACTACTATAGTTGATACCCAGACAAAGCTCTCGGACAAGCCTATAGAAACAACTATCACTTTAGATTATTTGAGCACTAACCTTAGAGTGTTTCTTTCTTGTCCTTTATTTAAAGAACTTGAAAACTATCTATCATGGCTTGTAAAAATACAAAAATAAAAAGCCCAAGTTTGGAAGGAAATGGAAATCTTCGATATGATCCAATTATCGAAGGTTGGACCTAGCTATTGCCAAAACATGTTAATAACCTCCCTATACTTTTGGGACAACACCTATAACAATTTCCATTTTCCTTGTGGAATGTTAACCCCAACTCTTTTCGACATAGCTGCAATTACTGGTCTTCAGCCAACTGGAGAAAACTTCAATCCCAACTTTATGACTGAGGACTCCATTGGCTTCAATGGTAATCGAGAAACCTTTACCAATTTTATCTTAGATCACCATAACCAAGATACTAATTAAGTCTTGATGAAGAACACATCGCCTTCTTAGCACTCTGGCTGTCTCGATGTGCTTTTTGCTCAAAGTCCCTACAAGTGGTGAAGAAATATCTAACTATGGCGAACCGACTTCATGTTAGACACAAACTATGCCTTAGCCAAATGATTCCAGGCTGCCTCTATGAGTCCTTAGGAGAAGGTGTCGAAATCCTCAAAACATTTTGACCAGGATCAAATCTTCTACTAGCTGGCCCATACTGGTTGCTCCAATTATGGTTGAATGCCACTTTTAAATCATCTTTGTCAACCCAAAACACAATCAATGAGGACTCTGACGAGATCAAAAATAGATGGGTCGAAGGGACACACCTTGTTCAAATGACCCCTAGTGATAAATGACTGAACCTCCAGCAAACTTTCATTGGGTACGTGATGATGTATGCTAAGCGCTACAATTTTACCGTTCCATGGCTCCCTTCACCAATAGAACTCACGACCCTGAGTGGTTTACAAGAAAATTCCCTACTCCACCGAAAGATCAAGAGGCAGAATATCTATCCATATGGGAAGTATTTCTCACCCCAAAACTAATTACTCTAAGGCTCAGACCATTAAAGAACCAGAATGTCCTTCTCAGCTACCAACCAAATCTGGTTTCTCGACAATTTGGTCTCAACCAGATCATGCCCAAATTACTTTTCAACAATAAGAGCTCGGTTATTCTCTACAATATGCATCATACTGAAGTCGAATGCAATAAGGAAATATCTCGATATGTTGGAATTACACAATTCACTACCGTCTCATTCAAACCATCATTTTACTGTACCCAAGAATATGATACTTGGTGGAGAAATTATTACTCCACATAGATTTTTAATGTATCTGCGTTTACTCAACATTTAACCTACACTTTCGCTTTTGTACAGGACAAATCCAAGAAAGGTACTTCGACTCATATTAAGGAAATCCAAGCATTCCAAAAGTACTTTGAAACTGCCTACAGACCCGATGACCTTAGTCGAACCATCCGCGAGGCAACAGTCACTTTGAGAGAGAAATTTACAAAGAAACTCGAGGATTTAAAACTACCTTCATACGTTAAACACGAAAAATGTTATGAATTGGCTTTTAATTTGCACCCACCAAGGTTCCCTCGACTACCATCTTTTGATTTTGGCGTGGCCTTTAGCCCTCCGTTTTCAGATTGGTTTACCTATGGGGATTTCGTGAAAATTCTTAGACAAGACTATCAAAAGCTTTCCAAACGGGTGGTTCTGACTAAGCACATTCTGGACAGTTTCAAGGGTCTTCTTCATATTGGCATAAAGCATGTTCAAGTACTCTCTCCCATACTTGAAGGTGTGGAATAGGAGGATTTTTAGTTTATTTTCTCTTCTAACAGTTTCTTGACGTCTTTTTTTACTTGTGGAAATTATTTTTACTTATTCCTTTTAGCCGTCAAAAGAAAACAACCAACAAAATCTCCAGCAAAGAAAGATGCTAGTCTGGCCAAAGATGAAGGTCAAGAAGAAGAAAACACTAAAGCAACAAAAAAGGTACGCTTCGGGTCTTTATTTCATTTGATGTACTATTTTCATATGATAATGCTTATGTTATTTTCAAATACATCGAAAGCCACCTCAAACTCCTAAGAAATGAAAGGCTAAAAAGAAACCTCTCGTCCAAAAGATACTACCCAACAATCCCCAAACTACTTATTCCAATCATGAAGAAGAGAAAGAAGAAGCATATCAGGCCCTCGAAGATGAAGACCAAGAAGAAGTAGAATATCAAGATGAAGATCATACCATGTTTGGCTATGCGAACAACCCTCCAAACAAAGAAGAAGAAGAAGAAGATAATGATGCAGGACCAGGTGAAATGCTCAAGACAAATCCAACATCTAAAACTGTCAAGGATATTAAAGCTCCTTCGACTGGAACAACCGCTGCTCTTTCCCAAGAGGAAATAGACAACTTTAAGAAGACCAACCCAACGAAATATCTAAATAAAATTATGAGTGCAAAGGGGAGTTCGACTCACAAGTGCTCAAGTTCTTCGAATGTTTCTGGTGGTCAGCCCGCCAGTGATCCTACTGATGAACTGTTAAAAAATATTAAGGAGAAAGAGTTTGATGTTGATTTGTTTCAAGTCCTTAAGTTAGAATCAAGGATTTGTTGAAACAAATCGACATCTTAACCACCCCTTATGAAATCGCAAATGTCATCTTGGATCTTGGGATGCTTATTGACCAAATCACAACAGACTTCAATTGTAGGAGGGAAGCTTTGATCAAGATTCAGAATAAAATGGAGACCCAATCAGTTGAATGGGATGTTGCAAGCGAATCTACCAACATGGTTGCAAAACTGGAACATAGCCTCAAGCAAAACAAAGAAGAATTCGACACTTGTGCCAATAATATCAGCATTTGGGAATAACAAATTGAAGAGTGCCAAAAGGAATATCATAAGCTCGACCGTGCAGAACTCGACATGGAAATCCTGGTGGGAGTGCATCATGTCAAACAAGAAAAGAAATTAATGTCCTCAATTCCAACAAGAACGTGCTCGATCGACGCATGTCACTCTCAAAGACAATGTATGAGCGCATGAAGACTGCTATTCCTTTCTAGCTATTTTTCTTGATAATATTGTGACTTGTTCAAATTTAAATTTCCCAAGATTTGTAATGTAAGAATTCTAGCCATTATTTTGGCGCTTTCGAATTGTAATGACTTTAGCCATTTTGGAATTTTTATCCATTTCCATTTTGGCTTCGATTTTGCATACAAATTAATCAGTTAGTATTTTCACCTCCTAAAGTGCATGCTTATATATTTTCAAATATTTACCATTTACTCTCAGGACTCGTCGATCCTCAACTAACTCTTCGATCTCATACGCATTATTAGAAAATAACTGAACAATTTGGAACGGACCCTTCCATTTTGGGGACCATTTACCCAATGTTCTATCTCTTTTATCCATAGGAAAAATCATTTTCCACACTAAGTCTCTAATAAAAAATACTTGGCTTTGACTCTTTTATTATACGTTTTTTCTACCCTCTTTTTCTTCCTCTTCAATAATTCCAAGGCATTTAACATTTCTTCATCCAAATCGACTAGTTCATCAAACACCATGTTCCAATAGGATCCAGATGGGACTTAATTCTGTGTTTGAATCCTAGTTGATTGGAGACAAATTTTGACTGGTAACACTGCATCGTGTCCAAAAGAAAGTCGAAAAGGCGTAGAGTTTGTAGCCTCCTTAGGGGATGTTCGACAAGCCCACAAAATTTGGTCCAATGTCTTATACTAATTTCTTGTATTTTCCCCACATGCTTTTCTATTAAACCAATTACAACTTTATTTGCTGCTTTGACCTGACCATTCGCTTGGGCATAATAAGGCGTAGATGTCAACAACTTGATCCCTACTTCTTTAGCAAAATCCTGAATATTTCGACCAGTAAATACTTATCCTTGATCAGTTATAATGGTCTCTGGGATCCCAAACCTATAAATTATATGACTTTGGATGAATTCGATCACTGCATCCTGATCAACATTCACCAAAGATATGGCTTCGATCCACTTAGTAAAGTAGTTAATACCCACTAGGATGTATTTGTGATTTCTTGAAGATGCTAGTCGAATCTCCCCAACCAGATCTAATGCCCAACCTCTGAAGGGCCACGACTTAACAAAGTGTAACTCGGTTGTAGGAACATGTTGTATACCTGCATGCCTTTGGCACTCCTGGCATCCTTTGGCGAACTCGATGCAATATTTCAACATGGTAGGCCAATACATCCCTTGTTGAAACAAAATCCATTTCATTTTTTAACTACTAGGTGAGCCCCACATGCCCCACCATGGATATCCAGCAGGGCCACATACGCCTCAGCCTCACTAAGGCACTTGAGTAAAACTCCTTTAGGCATATTTTTAAATAATTCATTTCCCATAAGGGTATAACTCAAAGATCGATACCTGACTTTTTTCTCTGCAGATGCTATTGGGTTTCCTAAGTAACTCACTATTGTTTTTCTCCAATCTGCATCTATCAAGTTGTCAATAGCCAATGTTTCAAAGTTCTTGTCACCTACATATCCCAACTTGGTTACTTCCAAATCTGTTGGAGACAATATAGTTGACATTGCCTTCCCTCGAACTTCGATCACATCTTCCAATTTTTCTTTTGAGATCTTACAGCCAGAAGTAATTTTGCTCCAAGTCATTGACCTCCTGGTTCTTCAGTCGAGGAATGTGTCTGATATTCACCATTTCGAACTTTCATATGAGTCGATTTGCTATCACGAAGTACATTATCAAATTCTCTTTGACACATTTATATTCCTTCGTCATCTATTTCATGACCAGTTATGAGTCACCCATTATTTCGACTCTAGTTACCCCCAATTCTAAAAGAATTTCAAGGCCAGCTATCAAAGCCTCATTATTCGAAAAAGGCCCTTCATTCCTATACATGAATCTTGTTGGAATTCTATTAGGGGATATAATCAGTATCCCAATACTCGTTCCAGCTTTGTGACTCGAACCATCAAAATACAATTTCCAAGATTCAAGCTCCAAATGGTTTAAGGAACTTTCGAGAATAGAGTGATCGACTATGAAGTCTGCAACCACTTGTATTTTCATGGCCTTTAAAGGCACATAAGTCAGCGAATATTATGTCAATGTGAGTGCCCACTTTCCAATTCGACTATGTAGAATTGGCTTAGAAAGCATATGTTTGATGATATCAAAATGAGATGAGACATACACATCGACATGCTTTATATAATATTTCAAATTTGTACAAGATAAATACAAACATAGACATAATTTTTCAATCATACTATATCTAGTTTCTACATTATTGAGAACTCGACTAAAGTAATAAATGGCTCTTTCTATGCACCTTTATCTTCTTGAGCAAGCATACTCCCCATAGTTACATCGAATGCAGAAATATACAATCTCATACTTTTACTTCAACAGGGAAGAGATAGAACTGGAGGATGAACAAGATACTCTTTGATTTTGTCAAAAGCTTCCTGGTACGCTTGCCCTGACTCGAAACCTTCCCTCTTCAGCCGAAGTAGAGGAGAAAAAGCTTGAGTCTTTCCACTTAAATTTGAGATGGACCTTCTTTGAAAGTTGATCTTCCCCAGCAGTGACTGCAATTCCTTCTTTGTCGATGGTGCTTTCACCTCCATAATGGCATTTGTCTTATTCTGGTTTATTTTGATACCCTTCTTGTAAACCACAAAGCCTAAGAAATCTCCATCCTGCACACATAATGCACATTTTAGAGGATTCATCTTCATACCATACTTCCTCATCCTTTTGAATGACTGTCGAAGACGATCTTCAATCTATGTAGTTCTTTCCTGACACACACTCAACAACGATATCGTCAATATCAATCCGCATAAATGTTTCTATAAAATCCTGAAAAATGGAATTCATTGCTCTTTAGTAGGTTTCCCCTGCATTTTCTAAGCCAAAAGGCATCACCGTCCATTCGCAGGTGCCTAAGGCCCCGGGACATTGAAATGCCATCTTCGACACGTCTTCCTCGGTAATGAATACCTGATTATACATAGAGTACCCTTTGAGCATACTAAGATACTCATAGCCTGCAACGGAGTAGACATGCATCTCTGCCATATGCATTGGATATTCGTTCTTTGGGGTCGCAGCATTCAGATCCCTGAAATCTATGCAAACCCTCAAAGTCCCATTCTTCTTAATGACTGGAACTATGTTAGCAATTCACTTAACATAACTTGTTGCACGGATGATCTTACACTTAAGAAGTCTCTCGACCTCTGGCTTGATCTTCAACAAGATTTTCTGGTGCAAATTGTCTTGGAGTCTGCTTAATTGGCTTTCTTCCAGGTTTGATTAGCAATTTCAGCTCCACCAATTCTCTACTTAATCCAGGCATCTTATTGTAATCCCAAGTGAAGCAGTCTTTATACTCCTTCAAAAGATGGATCACTTTAAATCTAAGTTCTAGGCCAAGGGTGACTCTTATGTATATTGGTCTTTTTGTCGTTCCTTCTCCTAAGTCAATTTATTCTAAAGGATCTTGCGCTAACATTTTTATGTTGGGTGCCAGCGGGTCCCTTTCGAATCCCAAAGGATATTCGTCATAGATGGCGTCGGTCCTTTGGCTTTACACTTCGAGTTGCTCCTTATCAGGCGACTCTGGTTCAAAATCTATGTCAGACCCTTCCGTGTGCACATTAACTCCTTTGGCTTCGGCAACCATGTATTTAACTTCGGCCTCTAAGGCCGCTTTTAATCCGTTCTCGGCTATATAAGCCTAAATCTTTTCCAATGTTTTGGATTCAGACATAATCACAAAATTCATCTCCCTAGCCAGTTGGCTGGATGTATGACGTTCCTTCAAACTCGCGGTCTTCTCCTATAACCTCTTCATCCCACTGAAACCCATAAGTTAGGTGTAGATGAAGGGAATAGTATGTTGCATCATTGGGGTCGAATGTGAAATCAGCAAATCTACAAGGAGAAATGTTTCCCAGATTCTTGTCGAAATTGCGCCTATCCACGTGGTTCACTTCATCCATAAAATAACTCTGATCTGCTTCAATATTTCCACGATACCATCACTTCTCCATATAGTAATCCTTTGATGCATCAAAGACGGTACTGCTCCAATGTCGTGTATCCACTCACGACCCAATAACAGGTTGTAATTAGCTTTCTAGGCAAAAACCATGAACATGGTTGGCCTCGTAATGGTTCCAATTGTTAAATTTACCTAGATCACCCTCAAGGTACATCCAGTCTTTCCTTCATAATTTGACAAGACCATGTTATGGGGCTTTAGGTATGTGTCTAACTTTCCCCACTTTCAATAACATAAAGTACGACATTAGGTTCACTTTCGCACCACCTTCCACTAGGATCTTATTAATTCCCATATTTTCTACCTTTCCTCTAATGAAAAGAGGTTTAAGATGACTTCTCATTGCTTCATCTGGCCTTTCGAAGAAGGCATTTTTCTCTTCGACATAGCCGTTATTCATTACATAGTAACATACTGGTCTATGTCTGGCCATTCCAGCTTCCATAAACTCTTTAGACTCCTCCACTTCTATGACTTGATCGAAATCCATAGGCAACACCGATACTACATTACAAGTGATATCCAAAGAAGGCTCAAATTCTATATTGAAGTTGTCAGTTATCATGTCATCGTAGCCACTAGTAACTCTGACTTGCCCTCAGGTTCTTCTTTTCGAGCAGGTAACAGTTTCCTCCCCACTGGCCTTTTTTTCTTCACCTTTATTTTTCTCTAGAGGATGGTTGGAACTAGATTCAGCCATTTCCTTTTTGCTGGCCTCTCTCTCTCTCTCTCTCTCTCTCTCTCTCTCTCTCTCTCTCTCCGCCTTTCTCCTCATTTTCTACCTTCACCATTGTGACCTAGACATGGGATTCTTACCCTTGTAGTTTTCAGATTTATAAGCTTGTTATTTTGATACTTGAAACTCCCTTCTTAGGCTATCGAAGAGCCTCGACCAACCTTAAAACTTTGCCACTTCTCCTGGCCTCTTTCTCTCTTTTCTGGCCTCTTTCTCTCTTTTCCAGTAGGCCTTACCCATTATTCTCTGGGTGCATCAATAATTGGTTTGAAGGTAGCTGGCCTCTTTGGATGAAGACTTGGACCCCCTTGCTCCATCCTTCGATGGACTCCCCTCTTGTTAAAAGTGAAGTGATTGCGAGTGTCTCTCTAGTTCCTTCTGTGAGTGGCTATTGAAACTCTCTCGATGTTTTTAGCAGCTTTCTTGTCGAAAACTAAACTATACTTAGGGCACAACATGACCTCAAACTTCTTTTTCTGGCAGCGGAGGAGGAACTCCACTAGGCTTTCATCACTCTTGGGGTAAGCCACCCTCACTTGCTCTCCGCTTTGTCAAGCATTCTCTTTGTCAACTTCCGCCTCTCTGCTCACCTCGACCATGTTGACTTCGAGATTGGTGCCATCAGTGATCTTCAGCTTCTCCAATTTTACCCTAAGGCCCTCAGTAGTCTCAGTTTTGTCATTCCCCTGCTTGAAACCCTAAGTCGTTTTGACCATCTTGGTGTTTTTGTTACAACCTTCAACTGCTTCGACCATGTTGATAATAGCCGGTTCAATATAGTGGGCATATGCCACCTGGAGGGGGTCTGAGTCGATCTTCATTTGGGATTTCGTCTTATCCCCAAATCTCATCCTTCCATCCTTAATACCATTATGCACCAAATCCCTGAAAGAAAACATTGAGAGGTTTTATGGCCTAGAAAAACTGTGATATTTACAAAAACCTCACTTCTTTCACTGTTCTAATAGAGGTATTTTAGCACCAAGAGGCACTATCATTTGACCATCTTTGACTAGCAAGTCAAAAATTTCGTCACACTTGGTGACGTCGAAGGTGTATGTCTTCTTAGAGAATTTATCATTCTTTTCTGGTTCAACGAGATTTTTCCCATTTGAAGGTGCAAGAACCTTGCAAGAATAGGGTGACCTTGTTTTAGTTCGGCCAATTCGATTTTGCTTTCTTCGAAGCCTAAAGGGTCACTATCCGTTTTTTGATAATCTTCATCTATGTCGACATACGTTGTCCTTTCTCTCCTATTATTCTTAGTTGCTATGGCTTTTTCAGCCTTCAAACGTTCTACCTGTCGAACTCTATCATCCAACTGGGCCATATCCCTCAAATATTGGGTGTTTAATTTTATTTCTGATGGAATAATCTAAACCATCAGCGACCATTTCAACCAATTCATGTTCAGGCACCTGTGTGAAACACCTTACCTTTAGCAAACAGAACCTATTAAGATAGTCGTCAATTGGCTCAGAAAATTTACGTTGAATACTAGCCAATTCTTTCAGGCTAATCTTTGACTGCCCCATGTAAAATTGTTCATGGAATAATCTTTCAAGACGAGTCCAATCATGAATTGAACTCGCTGGGAGTGTAGTGAACCATGTGAAGGCGTTTTTAGTGAGTGAAGTAGTGAAGTATTTTATCCTTAAGTTTTCGTTATTTGTAAGGTCTCCTACTTCAATTAGATATCCTGCCACATGTTTGACAGTCGATTCACTAGTATCTCCTGAAAATTTTGGGACTTTTAATCCCCTAGGCAATTCAGTTTGTGAGATATAATCAGACAATGGGGAACTATAATTTGGCCTATGAAGGCCAACATTCACCCCATTTCGCGCCATAATCCTTTCGACCATGGAATCCAAATTGTTATCTCCTGCCATACCATCATATTGAACATGATGTATGACCTCATCAATGTTTTAAGTCATATTTGCCATTACCACCCTTGGTTCCCTTTCTCCCGACACTTGTTATTCGTTCTTGAGGGGTTTGACTCCAACCCCCTGATTTACCACGTCTATCCAAGGTGCATTTCGATGGGCTTGGTTAATGGTAGGGTCCTCTTCAAAGGTCGCTCCTTGGTTTTTGAATACCTGTTCCCTTCAAAGTTGTCAAGGCGCTTGTGGAACTCCAAAGAAATCTATAATTCGTGTCATCTGCAATTTGTTGGTTTGTTCGAGTGGTATTTTGAATCAAAGGATTGAATATTATGCCCATTTGTTGGGCAAGCATATGGACCATATCATGGTTACTTTCATCCATTTGCTGCCTTAAAACTGCTGCAGAGTTTGTAGTGACATTGGGCATTTGTTGGGTAGAAAACCCCATCCTTGGGGGTGGATTAATTCGACCCATATTATTAACAGCAGATACAGACCCTTGCACATGCGAAAACCTATTCACCACTGGGTCAACGAATGTTGTGGTCGTATTATGTAAACTTACCATCATCGAAGTTAGCATGCCATATGGTTGTTCTTGCCCATTTAAAGGCATTGTAAACCTAGTCACATAGGGCCTGAATGTGCTAGATCCTACTGGAGAAGGGGTCATGTGTTGACCCTGCATCCTAACAGAAGATAAAATTAGTCCACTATGAGCACTCAACAACATGGTCGTCGTACTCTCCATGGTTGGAATTGCTTCAGACACAGATACTACGGTCGTAGTTTCTCCATTATTATTTGGCGGATTCACCATCCTTCTTACGTATCTCCTTCTTGGTATTGCTTCTTTATCAATGACTATTTTACCACTCCTTAATCTAATGCAACAAAGTTAAAGTAAATTAGAAATGAAGAACTTCTAAATATTTTTCACAAATTCTATCTAACAACACCAGTCCCACTCGGCGTGCCAATTTGTTTACCGTCGAAATTGGTAAACAAGCGCTAGCCTTCCAAATTCTATGTTTTTTGGTTACTCGTAGGATCGACTAGATTGATCATAGGAAATCTGTTTTTATTTAGTTTATGGGTTTGTTAATTATGAACATTTCGACACAGTATTCTTCAAAGTTATTAAAGGGAATGTTGCAATTCTTTAATAAAATACAAAAGTAAAGGCTTGCAAACTAAATGACTTCAAAATAAATGGAGAAATCTTAAATGTTGAAATTGGCTTCAAAGTAAATTGTAGCAAATGTAAATGACACAATTTGAAAAACACAATCTTAAATGACTTGGTTAAAAGTATAAAATCTGGTATTCAGACGTACATTTTTACTCAGGAACACTCGTTTCTCACGCACAGGTACTTTGAGTAAATTTAGAGTTTTTTGTACAAGGATGAACAGCCATTTCCTAATTGCTAAGTGTCCTATTTATATTAAATCGAAAATAACCACTATTCAATGGTCTTTTCTACAGAAGATGCCACGCCTTCGATTTAAGTGCATTCCACTGCTCAAAACTCTCCACATGTCTTCAATAAACGGATAGGGCCAAAAAACAGTTATTAGCCTAAAATTTGAATTATATTGCGTCGAGCACTACTCCAGGTAAGCTTCGTCGAACTCCATCCTAGGCCAAAATATTTTTAAGTCCTAGACAACAACTTCCTTCGCCGAAATATTCTCATTAATCTGTTTGTTGAAGTCAACATATTCTTCTTCAGAATATTTCTTTGAATCCTATGACCAATTCCTAACATTTATGTGTTTCAAAATCCCATCCAACAGGTACAAATGGCTTCACCATAAAATTCCCTTGGAAAGTGATTCAGAGAATTTATTAGAGGTATATTCACCACCTAAATCACAACTAAAACACTTCATAACAACATCATGTTGAGTTTTAATCATAGCCCAAAACATACAACTGATACTAAAAACTTCAGAATAATTTTTCATAAGATAGACCCAACAATAACGAGTATATTCATCAATTAAAGAAATATAATATCTAGATCCACCTTTGGTAAGAACCAGTGATGGACCCCACATATCATAATGAACTAGATAAAAAGGTACATTTGAAACAGAAGCACTTTAATTAAATGGCAAAGTAGAAAATTCAACAAGTTTACAATGACAACAATAAAAAATATCATTAGTTTTCAACTTTCCTAAAACTCTAATAGAAGTCAAGGATTTTAATCTAGAGGCAAAAACATGTCCAAGTTGAGAATGCCATAAATAAAAAACTAGTAGAAGGCGACTTTAAACGAAATGATGATAAACCAACAATGGAGATTCAGGTTTCACTATCCGAAACCTTTAGCTCATCAAAAACAAATAGTTCCCCTGTCTACAAACAATCCCAATCTTCCTCCCGAATTGTGAATCCTGCACATGATAGGATATGGAAGAAAACATTACAGAATAACTAGAATCACACAATTGACTAACAGGAGTAAGACTGAAAGTGAGTTTAGGAATATAATTAACATCAAATAAAGAAAAGTTAGTTGTGGATACATACCCTACACATGCTTCTGGCATAGGAGTACCATCAACAGTCAAGACAAACATGAATGATGCAATATTTGAAAATGCAAATGACTTATGATCATATGACATATGATGTTATCCACTATAATAAAAAATCCATATGGAAAAAGATATACTTGACAAGTTAGATGGGGTCAAACCCTTAACTGATGAAGCATACATAACATGTGGTTAAGTAGCAAGAAACTTTTGAAACTGCTCAACAAGATAATGTACCTGTGAAGTAGGGTAATATAGGTATACATGACCAATACCATGACCAAGAGGGAGATGAGAAACTATAGAAGTAGCATCAACAACAACATGAGATGATGAAGTCTTAAAATTCTTTCTCCTCGACTTCAACAATTTTGGACATTGTGCTTTCCAATTCCATTTTTCCTTGCAAAAATAACATTCACCAATACCAATCATTCCTTGTAGTTTTCCTTTGTTAAAAGGAGCATCAAAGACATATGGAGAAGGCAAGAGATTTCATCTCTCATGATGCGAATACGAGTGAGAGTTAAATCTTATTTCTTCTACCAACAACTTATTAACTATTGGATCAACACTAGCACTACAAGAATTTGGAAGAGGAGTGCAATGAAAAATAGTTCCACGAAGCCCTTCAAAATCATCTCGAAGAGTCATAAAAAGTTGAACCAAACGTTGCTCTTCTCAACAATCAATGTATGCTTTGAAAGCTCATAATTCATTTGATTCGGTGAGTGCCAATTGATCCCGCAAAATAGACATGACAAAATATATTTCCTGAATAGTCATATTGTTCTTCTTTAGGGCCAGAACATCAATCTCTAAGTGATATTATTTTGAAAAAAATATATGTAACATACAATCGTTTCAAATGATCCCAAACATCCTTAGTAGTATCATATTTTATAAGTTGCATGCATATCGACTGAGAAACTGAATTAAGAATCCAAGTAAGAATCTTTGAATTATTAACATCCTGTGTTTCTAAATCCTTCTCATATTTTTCATTATTTTTATCAGTAGGTTTAACTGAGGTTCCATTAACATAACTCTACATCCTCTTTCCTTTCAAAAAAAATTATTACATAACTCCAATGAGAATAATTGTATCCATTCAATTGACACTAATAGATTGAAGAGAGTCATATTTATCACTAACCCTTGCAATTAGTTGTGGTAGAACAATTTTATATAATCAAATAATAACAATTCACAACATAAAAAATGAGAATGATAATCAAAATAACTAGCCTTAATCTAGCTCAATAGAAACAAATGGCTAGCACACTAGAAACAATTCAAGACTTCCAATAAATAACTATCACATTAGAAACAAATGCATTTTATCAGCTCCTTACCACTCAATACAAACAAATGCATTCACATAGCAACAAAGGGTACATCACTCACAATAACATCAACAAACTCAAAAATAAATCACGTAGTAACAAAGGGATGATGGAACTTATGCAAGTTTATACCAACCAATAACAATTGCAAACAAAAATGGAAGAAAAAAAAGAGATATGGTGTAACCGAATCTAAATTAACATTGTTATGTGATACCATAAAAATATTAGAAATAGTGAAAAGAGAAACCAATTAGATTTTCTATTAAGATGACAAAAAGTATCAAATACTAGGTTTACCAAATCAATATATAATAAATCATAAATAAAAAATAATACCTTTAGCTTAATTATAATAATTGGCCATTGCATAACTTTTTGAAAGGCCAAAGAAATTATATAAATTAAAGGCATCAGTCATGCCATAATAGTACATAATACATTCAATTTAATCCCCCAAAATATATCCTCAATGTTTGGAAGATCAACCTCCCTCCCATGCTAACTTGTGAAACCCTCAACCGTACCTAGCACAAGCAAATGAACCAAAAATCCAACCCCTAGTCAGAAGACCAACCCAATTCTACAATGCATTTCTACAACCCGTTAACATTCTAATTAAAAGACATTGATGTAACCTCCAAGAATATATATACAAAATATAACGAGTAACTAAAAATCATAAAATAAATGACAAATCACTTTGAGACTTTTTTCAAAATGAAGTCAATCAATAAACCATTCCAGAACCTCAATCCAACATTTTTTTTATGAATTGAAGTCATTTTGATCTTTAAAATGATCTACACCCATATGAATAATATGAAAAATCTTCTCCCAAATAACATATTCATTATAAGCAGTCCAACAGATTTAGTATTCATTGGTTAATGGAATAATTAAATCTGGTGATTTTATACTTTAGTCAATTCCATGACAACAGTTGAATAAATTCTAACAGACTCTTTGTTCCCGAATACCTTTCTGTTTCGACTTTTCTATTGGTGCACGAGAGGAAAAAGATAAAGATGATGAAGATTGAAGAGATAGAAAAACTCTAACTAACGTTTAGATGAAAACAGAAAAATGATTTCTCTACTTAAATTCTGTTACCGCTTTTGGTTTTATACACAAGTCTAATCTATATGAAATTCAAATGCAAAACCAAATGAAATGCAAATTAAGTGAATCTAAATTGCAATCTAACACAATCCTTTAATTTATATTCAGCTAATAAAAACCAACAACATAATTTCATCCCTCAAATGGATAAAGTGTTTAGTCTTCATAGCCTTAGTTAGAACATTTTTCAGCTACTTCTGAGTGCTACAGTGCACAACTTCAAGCACACCACTATGAACTTGATTCCTCAAAAAATGCAACTTTATATCAATGTGCTTACTCCTTCCATGCAGCACTGTATTCTTGGCAAGACTTATAGCTGATTTATTGTCAATCATCAACTTCACAAGCTTACTCACCTTGATCTTCAGATCATGCAACAAGCTTAGAATCCAAACAGCATGACAAGCAGATAAAGCACATGCAATGTACTCAACTTCACAGGTTGACAATGCAACCACTGGTTGCTTCTTGGAGCACAAAGAAATAGGACCTCCTAGATACTTAAAGAAGTATCCAGAAGTACTTCTTCTGTCAACTCTATCTCCATACAAATTAGAGTCTGAATAACACATCAACTCTGAATCAGATTTAGCATCAAAGGGAAACAAAACTCCATACTTTAGAGTCCGCTTAATGTACCTTAGTATCCTGACAGCATCTTGGTAATGTGACCACTTTGGTTTTTTCTTAAACCTACTCATCATTCCAATATCATAACAAATATCATGTATGGTGTTATAAAGATATGTCAATGAGCTTATCAACTATTTAAAAGTTGTAGAATCTACATCATCACCCTCAACATCAGAATCAAGCTTGTGATTTGTTTCAACATATGTGATTGTAGACTTGCAATTTGTTAGCTCAAATCTCTTCAGAAGCTTAATTTTATACTTAAGCTTATGTAAGATTATACCCTTATCAGAGTACATAATCTTCATCCCTAAAAAATATATCATATTTCCTAGATCAATCATCTCAAACTCATTCATCAACATATTCTTGAACTTTGCTACTTATATGGACAACTCCCTGTGAGCAATATGTCATTAACATCGAGACACACCATAATCATATTACTATCAGATGTATGCTGAACATAAACACCATACTCCATCTCACATTTTCGGAATCCTTGAAGTTTGAAAAATGAATTAATTTTCAAATTCTAGGCTCTAAGAGCTTGTTTTAGTCCATACAAGGCTTTATGCATCCTATACACCATCCCTTCCTGATTCTTTTTCATAGATCTATGAGGTTGTGATACATAAAATTCCTCTTGTAAAGGACCACTAAGAAATGAATATTTGACATCTAAATGCATCAGAGGCTAATTTCTGTTAGCAGCTGTAACAATCATCAGTCTGATTGTTCCTTTGTCTAGTTACATGAGAAAACACCTCAAAGTAATCGAGTCCAAATTTTTGTAGAAACCCTCTAGCTACTAACTTTACTTTATGTTGGCTAATTGAACCATCTGGATTCAGTTTCACCTTGTAAACCCATCTCACATTGATGGATATCTTATTCTTTGGAAGCTCAGTCAACTCTCAAGTCTTGTTTCTTTCTATAACCTCAAGTTCTTTTTTCATGGACTTCAACCATGCTTTCTTCTTCAAAGTTTCTTCTGTACTTACTGGTTCAAAGTTTACCATCATGGCATATTGAATGACTTCACCTTTAGAGTCTATCTTAGTATCTTGCAACATGTCAAACTCTACAAATATTCTTGGTATTTGTCTAATACTTTATGGTCTCTGAACTTGTTCAGAATCTTCTTTAGATGTTAGAACAATATCAGATGCTTGACAACCTTCTGAGGTCGGACCACCTACAGAGGCATAATTACCATAAGATTCTAGATTATCATTAGAATCGGGATAAGAATCAGATTCACCTTCAGAGTTAGACTCACCTTCATAGTATTCTTCAGCAGCAGAGTCACCTTCAAACTTTGACTCATCTACAGTCTCAGGATCTCCTTCAGAGGCATATTCTTCTTCAGATTCTGAAATGTCTTCAGAAGTTAACTCAGGTGTTAACACTGCACATGAGTTGGATTGAGACTTGTTCCAATCCCATGCTTCTGATTCTTTCATAATGATATCTCTTATACATTCAACACTATTAGTGACAGGACAATAAAGCTTATAACCACATGTACTATGGTATCCTACAAGCAACATAACCATGCTTTTGTCATCTAACTTCCTTCTCTTAGCATTTGGGACATGTTTATAACAAAAAGAACCAAACACCTTCATATGCCTAACACTTTGCTTATCTCCAGTCCACTTCTCAAAAGAAATAATTTCCTTCAGCTTCTTAGTTGGACATCTGTTGAGCACATATGATGTGGTGGCAACAACTTTTTCCTACAAGGTGTGGGGGAACTTCTTCTCCTTCAGCATGCTCCTTGTCATATCAAGCAAATTTTTGTTTCTTCTTAAAGCAAGACCATTGTGTTGAGGAGTGTATGGAGCATTAACCTCATGATCAGTTCCATTCTCCTCACAGTATCTCTTGAACTCTGTAGAGTTGTACTCGCCTCCACCATCAGTTCTGAGAATTTTCGGTATTTGACCACTCTATTTTTCAGCCTTCACCTTGAACTTTTGAAACTCAACAAACACCTCATGCTTAAACTTGATTAGTGATACCCATGTAATTCTTGTTAACTCATTCACAAATGACACAAAATACTTGTTTCCTCCAAGTGAAGGTACTTCAAATGGTCCACATACATCAGAATGCACTACTCATAAAACATGTTTTTCTCTTGGAGCCACTTCTGATGCAAATGGCAATCTAGGTTGCTTACCTTTTATGCATATCTCACATGACTTCTTAGGCTTCACAATCTTAGTAATGTCATATACCAACTTCTTATAACTCATATGCCATATGCTTATGAAGTTCATATGCTCCAATCTCGTGTGCCACAGCTCACTGTCACCTTCAGTACCTTCTATACTAAGGAATTTGGTTTTAGTTGTTTCCATATTCACCTTGAATGTTCTGTTGCTTCCTTGTTCATACTGCATAATTAGCTTCTGATCATAATCATACAACATCAATAGTTTGTCCTTCATAGTAATTGAGAAACCTTTTCAATTAGCTGACCTACACTCATCAGATTGCTTTTAATGCCAAGAACATACCAAACATCCTTCATCATAATAGTTTTCCCATTTTTCACTATGACCTTGACATTTTCAATTCCTTAAGCATCCAGATACTTATCATTAACACATCTTATTTTTGTTCTCTTTCTAGACTCAAGATTAATCAGCCATTGCTTGTTTCCAGTTAGGTGATTTGAGCAGATAAGGTCCATGTACCACCAGTCTACGAAATATCCACCATCAGAATCAGAAGTCATCAATAGCACATGTTCATCATCATACTCTCCTCTGGCTATGTTTGCTTTTTCTTATTTCCTTTCCTTGTTTGACCAACAATCAACAACAAAGTGACCAAACTTCTTACAACAATAACACTAAACCTTCTTCTTGTCACACTTCTACTTTCCCTTATGATGTTTCTTCTCATTAGAGTTGGACACATGTTACTTATGATAACCACCACCATGTCTCTTCTTGGCCTCAAACCAAGATAGCTTCTGATTCTTTTTATTAGAAGACGCTTTCAGAGCCTACTCTACCTCTCTTTCAGAGGTTCTCTCCGTCAGATGCAACTCTTATGCCTTTAGATTGCTTTGCAGCTCTTCAATTCTCATGGTGCTCAGATCCATAGAATGTTCAATTGTTACAATAATGTAATCAAACTGAGGAGTAAGTGATCTCAGTACCTTCTCAATGATTACTTGTTCATAAAGAGTTTCTCCACAAGATTTCATCTCATTTGTGATTAGAATCACTTTGGAAATGTAATCAGGTACCTTCGCATTGTTCTTCATGTTGAGATTCTCATACTACTTACGTAGACACTGAAACTACACCTTCTTCACTGATGCATCACCTCCATAGCAAAGTACCAGTATGTCTCACATAGCCTTCACCATCGTCGAATCAACGATCTTCTCAAACACATTCAAATCCACACACTAATGGATGTATAACAAAGCTTTCTAATCCTTCTTCCTCATCTCTCTATACGTGTTACATTGTGCTTCAGTTGCATTTGTTGCAACCGCCGTGTAACTATCATTGACGAGATTAAGAATATCTTAAGCGCCAAACAACACACGCATTTGAATCGTCCATCAATTCCAATTATTTCTATCAAAGACTGGAAGCTTTGTGTTCAAGCTACCATTTCCACCATTCATCTTCGATCTTGTGCAAGAATTCACTAAGATTTCACCAAACAGTCGTGTTTCCCAATCCTTCAGAATCAAGAAATGTGATTTTGTTACGACTCCAATCGTAAATTTAACGCGAATTCAAAAAACAAAATCAATCAGTCACGCCTCACGTTCACTCGTATTTCTCTTGGTGTTTCTCATGGATCCAAACCTGATCTCTACGTACCAATTATTGATGCACAAGAAAAAGAAGATGCAGTTGATGAAGATTGAAGAGAGAAAAAAACTCTAACTAACTTTTAAATGAAAACAGAAAAATGATTTCTCATCTTAAATTTTGTTACAACTTTTAATTTTATACACAAGTTTAATCTAAATGAAATTTTCAAATGCAATCCTAAATAAAATGCAAATGAAGTGAATTTGAATTATTATCTACCACAGAATTCAAATGCAGACAAATCAAATATTTTGAGCCTCTCTTCTTTCATCCTACCTCACTCTATCAAACCTTTAAATTATGAAAAATTCTCCGCAACTGAATTATACCTCACACAGGATACACTGCCTATTGCATATTATCCAACAATTAAAACATGACTTAATACTGATTTGATTAAGCAGCCTCTAATTGAGATTAAAATTAATGTTAGATGTTGATATGTTTTTAGAGTTTCAGTCTCATTTGATTTCTGTTTAATCTTTGAATATGTAGGGCTTTTAATCCTTAAGATAAAAAACCCAAATTAAAATTTCCACCACTTTATCATTTTTAATTCTTACTTATTTCAAAAAGTAAAATTAAAAGTAGAAAGATAGACATAAAGAAATGAAAAGCAAAGAAAGAAAAGAAAGTGGATACTTTTCCATTCCATGAACCAATTTAACCAAGCGGCTAGATGCATATACATGATTGCCACGTAGCAACCCCTGAAATGGAGCTTCCACATTGACATGTGGCAGTTTTATGGGTTCTGATCCCTCCATAAATACCCCATTGTATTCCTATCCCTTGTTCCTCTCACTTCATTCATTCACTACTCACACTTCCTCTTCTTTTTCTCTTTTCTACACCCTTCAATTCCTAGTATCATTTCTTCAACTTAGCAAAAGTAGTAATAATGCCAACAACACCATCAACAACATCAACGTTTGATGGCGTAGAAACTCCAAACGCAAACTCATCCAACACTCATGCTTCTCCCAAACAAAGCCCCCGAGAATCGCGTGACCTTCCTCCTTTACTCTCTTCTACTTACCCAATCACTCTTAAGGTACAACATTTAATACAAGTACTTAACAACAATAATTAAACTCATTAATCTTTAATTTTATTTTATCGAATTTACCTCTCATTTACCGGGACCATTTGTCTTTCTCATTAAACCATTAAATCAATAATTAAAATGAAAATTGAAATTTCATTAACTTATATATGCTCATGCAACGCAGTTCATGGACGTGGGATACAGATTAAAGATAGAGAGCAAAAAAGGAGGCTGCATCAAGAATTTCTTTACCGCGCTTGAATCACCACCGTCTGATCAAAGATCAACGCAAGAGCGAATCATTCTTAACAGTGTAACGGGAATAGCTTACCCAGGAGAGATCCTTGCCATTCTAGGCCCATCTGGAAGCGGAAAATCGACGCTCCTAAACTCACTCGCAGGGAGACTTCATGGAAACGGTCTCACTGGAACTATCCTCGCTAACTCATCGAAACTCAACAGAACGATTCTCCGTCGAACCGGGTTCGTTACGCAAGACGATATTCTCTACCCTCACTTAACGGTTCGCGAGACATTGGTTTTCTGCTCCATGCTGCGGCTCCCGAGGACGCTTTCGCGGGAGACGAAGGTGGCGGCGGCGGAGTCAGTGATCGTGGAGTTAGGGTTAAGCAAATGCGAGAACACTATCATTGGGAACAGTTTCATTCGCGGTGTTTCTGGTGGAGAGAGGAAGCGCGTGAGTATCGCTCACGAGATGTTGGTGGATCCGGCGCTTTTGATCTTGGATGAGCCTACGTCTGGATTGGACTCCACGGCGGCGCACCGCCTATTGTCGACGCTGGGTTCCTTGGCGAGGAAAGGGAAGACGGTGGTTACGTCAGTGCACCAGCCGTCAAGTCGTGTCTACCAGATGTTTGATAAAGTGCTCGTGTTGTCAGAAGGTAACTCTATGTACTACGGCAAAGGAACCGATGCCATGAGGTATTTCGAGTCGGTTGGGTTCGCGCCATCTTTCCCGGTTAATCCGGCGGATTTTCTGCTCGATCTCGCTAACGGTACGTGAAATTCATTGTTTCTGTTTTTTTGTCAGATTATTATTATTATTATTATTATTATTATTATTATTATTATTATTATTATTATTATTATTATTATTATTATTAGTTATAACTATTAATGCATTTGTCAGTTTATTTTTACACTTATCTATAAGTATTTATTTTCTAAATCTATATAAATTTAATGGATATACAAAGACACATAAAGAATTTTTAAATCACATTTCACTTTAGATGTTGGCGGAACTATTTTAGAAATTTAGAAATTAATATAACAAAAATAGAAATAGTGAATAGTGACATAGAATTTGGACGAGTGTAGGTATAATGTATCCATTAATTAAACTTTGGTGATAAGTTTTTAATATTAGTCTTGAATAGTTTCATTTTGATGCCACAGTTAAGCTTAAGTTATTAGTTTTTGTTTGTTAAGTAGAACGTGGTTAAAGACATTAAAGCTCTATCTTAATAAACAATTAAATTTAAGCATAAAGAATATATATAGTAGTATATGCTTAGAGGAGAGACAAAATCATTTACATAGATTAGCTCTGCATTAAAGGGTCCAGAATAAGTTCAGAAAGAAAAGAAAAAGAGGGATACATTATAAAGGGAAACAAATATCGTGATTCCCTAATGATATTCATGTGATGGATGATTACAAAAGGGACCTTAATGGGTGAAAAGGATGGTCAAAAGATTAGATTAACCCAAATTTAGGATGAACTAACATTCCATAATCAATTAATATTTGGACCATCCCTAAGTTAACAGGGTCTAATAAAAAACAATGTGTTCATGTTTTAGTGCTTCTTGGCAATGGTTGTCCTTTCTTGTATAAAATACTATTGAAGTTAATGAGTATATTAGGTATGAGCTTAGAGAGTAGAATGATAAAGATTTCTCCCATTGAGTGGAAGAGATCCATTAAAAACGTAATGGGTTTTGATTTTTGCATCAACAATGGAATGCTTTATTTAAAAAATTATTACATGATGCTCGCCACGTGTCCATCTTTTTTGGAACAGTTTGCCACTGCCTTTACTATTTTCTTGCCTTCAACTATTACTACATAGCCAGTTGTATAATTTCTTCTTCCGGGGCCAACATGATTTGACTCCATATGCTAATAATTTTCCCTCCATTTCAGCCAATTTTTTCCCCTTACAGTTTCTTCTTGGCCAACTCACAATCTTAGCCACTGCCTCATCCAGTGAGGCAAGCGTAGTTTTTTCCCCCTTGAAGCTAAATACCACTTTGATATGAAAATTATGTCCATATGATTTTAAATAATGTAGATCTCTAGGGAAACCTGTGCTTTGAAACAGAGAAGGGTGTTCAATTTATTTATTAACCACATTATATATCTTACCAAAGAATTTCAGTGAAAACCATGAAAACAAAAGGAAATCATTTTCTTGCACCAAATGAAACGATAAAGAAAGCATTAAAGTTTTCAATTTTCCAATCAATTTGAGCTTGGTGCCAAATATGATGTGGGTCCAGAAATATATTCCAAAATTAGAAGAAACATAAGTGAAAGGCATATGGTGCACTTATGGGCCTGTGTAGGCATGACCCCTTGTCACTAGAACCGTCAACTGTGTCCTTTTCTACTAGAATAACTTAATCTATCGTCCAGAATCAAAACCACTTTGTTGGGACGTCGAAAATAGTATTTAGATTGACTTGTTTTGTATCCAGGGGGAATGGATAGACAAGCTTGGACAAATCATTTAAGTTCTGACATAGACAACAAAAGATTAACAAACATGCTGCAGATTTTAACACTGTTATCACAATTCATAAACCGTACTTTTGTATTTATTTTCCTTTTAGACAGAAAATCTACGTGTCTTTCTTTCTCTGTTTATCATGGCATGTTCAAACACGTTAAGTCAATAAGGTTATACAAGTGATGTGAGAGATATTAGACTAGTGTAGCAATATGGACCAAAGCTATATATTTTATGGTCAAAGGAGAATGTGCATAAGGTTTAAAATTGGTAATGCTTAAGTAGTGGATTAGACTTTAGTTGAAGATAACTGGTCACTCTATTACATGTGCTGGGATTTTACTTCTTTTGGCATAGATATCACTAAAAAAAAGTTTAGCTAGGACCAGAATTAATAAATTATAATCCATGATATTTAACTGTGTGGTAAGTGCTCTTTGACTAGGTATTTTTATCTTTTATGGAGTTTAACATCTTTGGCACTGAAAGATTTTTCTTAACTTTTTTTTGTTGATTCTTGGGTCCATTTGAATATTATGTTGGTGGAGGTAATGACGACATTGATAGCGTGAGAAACCATAAATTTGATGTAAAAGAAAATAAAAAGAGGAAAGAGCACCTAGGAAAAGTGGGAGTGGATGTTTTTTTAGTAGATTTTGGCATCATGCTTTTCTTTTTTTAATTTCATATATCAGAAAAGAAGGGCTGCATAATAAAACTTTTGGTTTGTAATTTCTACAGGTAGGTTAAGCTTTTAGGTGTAAATAAGAAGTATTAAAGTAGTGTTTGGGGTCATATAACCAACGTGTTTATTTGTGTTTCCAACGTTGGATGTTTTGTTTTAGATACAACACTTGATGTTTGGCAGCATGACATGCAAAATTGGTTTTGGATGAAAACTTCTCTTTAATAATTTTGCAATTACTTTTCATTTTTATATCAATTCATTCATTAAGTTTAAAAGAGGAAATATAGAAAAGAATTGAATGATAATATTATTGTTAAATTTTCTTTGAAATGATTGATCAACCCGAGATCATGGTCATAGGCGTTGCTCCTTATTGATCATTACACTTGGAAAAAACTTGACCTTCACTTCTTTTCTTTGACAAATGATCTGTCCTTCTTTTTTTCCCACTTTGTTTCTTTTTCTCCTTTCCTCCACCTTTTTTTGAGAATCTTTCTCATTTTAGGATCTGTACGAGAGCAACACGTGTTGGGTTGCTTTTACATCCTTATAAACAATTCTCCCCTAAAGTGAAGTGTGATGGCATAAAGGCTTATATTGAATTAAAAGTAAATAAATGGATATATTGATATTGATATGCAAATGAAAGTAGGAGCTGCTGGCCCAATCAGCAGTGACAGCACCAATATTAGTGGAGACACACCATAACATGACATTAATACATAAATCAGCTTTTACAAGTTCCACTATCATATTTAAGCATGTTATGCCCCTAGTCCGTCCTTTTGGAATACTCAACTAATCAAGTAACTGTTTGATTAATTTAAACACCTTTTTCTTTAGCTTTTATCCCTGTTTCGACTAATATATCCTGTACTTTCTATGTTTTTGTGCCAACAGATTAGGAAGTTTACTTCTGTATTTTCATGGTTTACCCCATTGAAAGTAATATTATTCAAAGCACTAACACTAAATATGATTACCTATTCTGACTGTGATTTAAACCTTAGTTTTTACGTTATGATAACAGCGGTTGATAAACTTGACTATTTTAAATGCCATGTTCTACAATTTCTGGTTTTGTGGGCCATTCTCATGCTATGTTCTATCAGTTCCTATAATTTATTTTGTTGCATATGATTTATCTGTGGATAACGATTTTTCATACAAAGTTTCCTTTTCTTTCTATTTGATGTGTGGTCCCTTATCTCTTTAATTTGGATTTTGAAAGTTGAAAGGTTAAGTACGAAACGTGAAGTCCACTTGTTTTGAAATTGAATGCACCTTAGATTTTTTTTCTTGTTATTTTCCTATCTTCTGCCAAGTACTTTCTAGGACAGTAGGACTCATTTACTAGACATGTTGTAGTTTATTCAAATAAGAAATATAATTACCTCACATAATTGAATTGCAATAAAAAAATGAACATTTTATTGTTTAGGGTGTGATATTAATCAAGCTTAACTTTGAATTGTGTAGGTGTTTGCCATGTAGATGGTGTAAGTGAAAAAGATCGACCAAACATAAAGCAAAATTTAATTCATTCATACAACAGAGAACTGGGTCCAAAGGTAAAATCTCTTTGCATGGACACAACAAATGTTTCAATAAAAGGAAGTAACCCTGTAAGAAGCAACTCTTCAAAAGAACGTAGATATAATGACAGAGTTAGCATCTTTGATTGGTTTTACCAATTCAGTATTCTACTCCAGAGAAGCCTCAAAGAAAGAAAATATGAATCATTCAACATACTGAGAGTTTCTCAAGTTGTTGCTGCTGCATTACTAGCTGGTTTAATGTGGTGGCATTCAGACTATATGAACATTCAAGATAGGCTTGGATTACTCTTCTTCATTTCAATCTTTTGGGGTGTATTCCCATCTTTCAACTCTGTGTTTGCATTCCCTCAAGAGCGTGCAATCTTTGTAAAAGAGAGAGCTTCTGGTATGTACACATTATCATCCTATTTCATGGCTAGAATTGTGGGTGACCTACCAATGGAGCTTATTCTTCCAACAATTTTCCTCGTTATTACATACTGGATGGGTGGATTGAAGCCTGATTTGTTGTCTTTTCTCTTGACATTGATGGTTGTTCTTTTATTCGTTCTTGTATCACAAGGTCTTGGACTTGCTTTAGGTGCTGCAATAATGGATGCTAAACAAGCTTCCACAGTTGCAGCAGTTACAATGCTAGCATTTGTTTTAACAGGTGGATACTATGTTCATAAGGTTCCATCTTGTGTTGCTTGGATCAAATATATATCCACAACATTCTATAGTTACAGGCTTTTGACTAGAATTCAATATGGTGATGGCAAGAAAATTGCATATCTATTGGGCTGCAATCATGATAGTAGTACTAGTGATGGAGCTAACTGCAAATTTCTTGATGAAGATGTGGTGGGTCAAATGGGCCCAATGGGAAGCATTGGAGTGTTGTTTTTCATGTTTGTGTTTTACAGATTATTGGCTTACCTTGCCTTGAGACGTATCAAAAATTGAAATTGAAGAACTTCTGCAATGCATAGTTCTTTGGGAAATTAATATGAAAACTAAAAGTTGGTGTTTTGAATTGAATGGGGTGGGTCAATTTGTTGGTTCCTAGTGCAGCAACAATCATAATGTTCTTAATTTCCTCTAAAGTACTGGCTAGTTGATTTGTGCTAACTGTAATTGAAGAATGAGAAAATTTCTGTAAAGTTGTTAGATAGGTAACATAAATTTGAACTGAAGAAAAGAGGGTTTGGATTCAAATTCTGCAAGTTTCGTTCTGTACTAAGAATACTCAGTGAAGAAATAAAGAAATTTCTTCCACATGCAATGTATAATCATTATGCCATTCCTTTCTTACTTTTGCTATTTTTCTTAATTTCTACAATCTCTTTTCCTTAAATTAGAATACAATTTCATACCAATTACCATTAATTATTACTTTTTTTATCCAATCAGTATAAATATTAGAAAGAATAGTTTTTTTTAATAGAAAGGAAAGACTAGTTTTTAATATTGGTAAAAAAATGTTTTTAACTAATACCATAAACACACTCATATATGTGTCATATTTGTTTATATGTTTATTTCTCGCCTTTTTATAATGTCAATGGGGAAAGAAGTTTACTCTCAGAAGTAGAGTATACTTTATATTTGTCAGGGAGAGTTTAACCATTCTAATCTATCACCTTTGTTTTTTTGTTTGTCCACATTCCTGAAAGATGCGTTGTCATCATAAAAAACGGAGAGAATATGGGTCTATGTGCTTGTAGGTATGAAGTCTACAACAATTTGTTAATTTAGTTTTGATGTTATCAATGCTCTTAAGAGACGTCTTCATCATAAATGATTTTGGTTTGAATGATGACAAGTGATATTATCATATGATATGATCAAGTGATGTCCCTAAAAGATTAAGGTCTAATGTGATCAACAGACGGTGCTTGAAGATCAAGGTCTAATGTGATCAAGTGTTGGTGCTTGAAGATATAGATATCTTATGTTAAAATGACCTTGTTATGTTGATCAAGGTGTGTTGATCAAGATGAAGCTTGAAGATCAAGTGGATCAAGTTATGTTGATCAGTTAAAGCATTTGAAAGTCATTTGATGTAGTAATCTAGTTGATGTGCTCAAGATATCTAGATCTATTGTGTTGTTCAAGTGGTGATCAAGATATCATAGCTCAAGTGTTGTGGTGATCTGTTGTGATCATGTGCTTGGAGATCACATTATCAAAAGGCTACTTTGGAGGAAAATATTGTATGTCAAGTGGAACTCGAAGGAGTCAGTAAATATCTCTGATTAAGTAGTCGTGAACTAAACTTTTTGGACATCTGACTCCATACACAAGAGGAGGGTGAATTGTGGGTTTCAGAAGCATTGTAGTTTGAAAACTTTTCTTTATCATTATCAAAGTTTAAGAATATTTTTATAAAAACATTTTAAGAAATAGAAGCATAAATTAAATATGCGAAAAATAAAGAGTTAAGGGTAAGATAAATGATACCATGAATTATAGAGGTTCGGTCAAAATGAAAATACGTTACCCTCTTTCCAAGATTTGATCTTGAGAGTATTCAGTAATGGTTAAGAGCTTTTAGTAGGTTAAACTCTCGAACCCCCTTATACAAGAAAAAATGAAGTTTCAGGCTAACTTCCAACCAAACAACAAACAACAAAGAGAAGTGGTTAGTCTTCCTTCCAACTAGAAACTTACAGAGAGAAGCGGCTAGTCTTGCTTCCAAACTGCGGATTGAAGTGGTTAGTCTTCTTTCCAAACAACAACTTGAAACGGTTACTCCCCAAGCTAAATTGATATTTTCTACGAACTTATCTCAAACCAAGATTAGCTTTTAACCGAGACGAACTCACGAACCGACCCGAGGTTTTGACTAGGATGACCACGAACCATTGAGATTTTAACCAGACTTATCTCGAACTAAAGCAAGCTCTTGAACCGGGCTTGGATCACATACTGAACCGAGGTTTTGACCTGGATCACCACGAACCGAGTTGAAATTTTAAAATGACATGATCTTGAACAAAAGTAAGCTTTTAAACAGGCTGAGCTTATGAACCAAACGATGACTTAAAAACCTAAATCCCCAAACAAATATTTTAATGAGTTCAGCTTTTGAACCCAAACAAACACTCCCTTAAGGATAAATTACTCAACCACGGGAAAACACTGAATGTGAGAGAATCACAAGAAGGGGGGTTGAATTGTGTTAACTTTTTATTTCGTTTCTCTAAGTCTCTTATCAGATTCTAAAAACAAGGTCTAGAATCTGATACTTGGTTAAAAATTTGCAGTGGATAAATCAAGTTCTGAGTTAGAGAGAGAGGAAAAGAGAGACACAAACAAATTTATCTGGTTTCCTCCCACAAATCGTGAGTAGTCCAGTTCCCTTGCACATCCAAGGGATTTCACTATAATCACAACTGGTTATAATTTGCTTAAGCACAAAAGTAAGATACTTCTAATGCTCAAACATACAAGTAATAGATTTATAATGCTCAAGCATACATTAAGAGGCTTCAGATACCCAACCACTTAGAAAGAGACATCAAATGCTTAAACACACAAGCAAGATACTTTTACAATCTAACTTACAAAGAAAAGATTGTTTGTTTTTTACACTTGATATAAAATCAGAGGTGTAAATAAAATACAACACACTAAGACTCTTTAAGACTTAAGAATTTCTAAAATATACAATTGTTAAGAAATTTGAAGTTAAACTTGTGCTTTTTGTTTAACAGACTAACATCTCTTTTATTGTCAATGGTTCGTTTTGTTTTATTCAAATCTTTAGCTCCTTATATAGATATATACGAAAGAGTCGTTGAAGAGCACAAGAGAGTCTTGGAGAAGCTTGATCAGAGACATTTAAATGTTATTTGATATAGTTAATTCCTTTGAAAAGATATTTGAAATCTCTTTGCTTCAAGAGGATTTATTCGTTTCATTCCAATTGTCTGTGAAGATATTTGTTTAAATCTTCACGTGATCAGAAGAAGATAAATTTCTCTTTGAGTCTGAACGTGAGCCATCAGAGTCTCCTCGATCCTTGCATTGACTAACCTCATAGTATGATAGTGACTTGTCAGAGTCTTCTTGATCCTTGTGTTTGATTGACTTCAAAGTCCGAGTCTTCAGAGTCTCAGCTTCTGATCCTTCAGAGTTTAAGTCTTCAGGGTCTGACTTTCTTCAGAGTCTGATCTTCAGGAGTTGACCTCCTTGAGAGTCTGAGTCTTCAGAGTCTACTTCTGATCCTTCATATTTTGGATCTTTTAGCTTTTATTTAAATATTCATCTTTAGTATCACAACTAACTTTATATTAAATTTTTTAGTCTATGGTCATGCACACTTGAACATATGTTAGTATACCCAATTGTTCTTTAAATACTTTGTTATCATCAAAACCTTACAAATATGGTACAAACCAATTTTTTTCCAGTAATCTCCCTTTTTTTATGATGACAAACACAAGTATTTAAGAAAAATGGTTGTTAATTTAATTAACAAGTTGACTTCATGGTCTGAGGTTTGTAAGCCCCCCTAATAGTCCAAAAGGTGAGGTCTGTAAGCTCCCCTAAGTTCTATCTAGGTAATTAAATTTAATCAATAAAGCACAATAAATAATTCTTTAGATTTTAAGTAAGTAAAAGGTTCATAACTTTCAGATTCAAATGCTTATTACTTATTTATCTTACTCCCCTTTTGTTATCAACAAAAAATAATAATAAACGAAATAATAAAAGATACTGAAGAAAAATATTATAAACTCAAGAAGATAAATTTTAAGATTGCAGAAAAATTTGGAAAAAGTTAGAAACAACAGAAAAAAAGAGGATTTTAAAGTCCTAAAACCTAAGGTTTCTTTAGAAGTGTAACACCTCAAAATTTGCTCTCCTCATTCATGCATTCATTTTTTAGGTCATTTAGCATTTCATATTGCATTTCATCATGTCAATCAGAATCAGGTCCGAGAAGCTTGAACATCATCCAAGACACTTTGTGGGTTCTATCCGAGGTGATCGGTCAACGCAAGGGAAATATTTGAGTTACCTCTAACAGGTTCAAATGGGGCCTATCCACCATGCAAAACGCCAAGTTTGAAGGAGCAAAAAGCGAAGCCTGAGCTGTCATGCTCGCTAGGCGAGCAGAATGCTTCGCCTAGCGAAGAGCGTTGTCATGCTCGCTAGGCGAGCAAATCCTTCGCTAGGCGAAGAGCACGCGGTTTCAGAAAATAACAGCAAGTTTTGGGCTTGAGCTGACCTCATTTTGAGCCCACCACCCACGAGATCAGACTATAAATACTAAAGTTTCAGTAGAGAAAAAAACCCGGCTGGAGAAAAAGAGAAAAAGCTTGAGAGAAGGAGACCTAGGAACTACTCTGCAGCAACCCCCAGACAGTTCTGAAAGGTTCACTCGGACTCACACACTTTTTCGCCCCATCTCCCGTAAACCCTAAACATTGCTTTGCAAACCCATCCGTGCCCTTCGATTTCAATCGATCTCTCCGATCAGGTTTTCCCTTATTCCCATTACTCTTACGCTCTCAATTTGAATCCTATGAATGTATGAGGTATCGTTTGTTTTTGCCCACGGGTTTAGAAGTGCATGAATGCATAAAACAATAATTTGAATGTTTAATAGTTTCGTTTCTGAGATGGATACCACAGGGTTTCAGATTATGGATATCGAACTATTATCAAGGAAGAATCCCAAACCCGCAGGCCTTCGCTAGCCGCTTCGCTAGGCGAGCCTGTAGCGGAGCTTCGCTAAGCCTTCGCTAGGCGAAGCAGTCGCGAACGTGACAATATTTGTTTTTTTGTTCTGTTTGTTCTAACCTGTTTTATGTTCACTATGGCATTGTTTTCTTTTGACTCCATCCTGTTTCTCTAACCCTTTTGTTGAGTTTTTGTGAGGGCTCACGTGATTCTTGCAGAGATAGCTGGCGTGGTTTTCCACTTTATTTGTGGGATACCCCCTGGAGGTTTATTCCGATTACCTGTACTGACTGGCTTTCTTTGATGGTGTTAGCTTGGAAGGAACTCTGGGTTTCTCGTTCCCTTAATTGCTGTTACCTCGGATCCTCATCCGTGTGGTACTTTTACATCTTTCCCGCATTTTACTGCTTTCTTACCTGGAAAATCTCGATAGGAGGCAATGTTTTTGTGTGTTTTACTTTATGCAGGTTCCCCCGTCCAGGACTCCTTTTACATGCGCGTTCCTAAAACGCAAACAAACCTTTCATTGATTTTTCTTCTCCTAAGAACACGTACTCCTTCTACTACAGGCGAGTAAGTCTCCCAAGGTCGAGCATCCGGTAGATTGCGTAGTAACATCGTTCACCCCAACCCATAACCCTTAACCCCGTAGTTAGTCGAACTACGTTTTGCTCTGATTCTCAGGCCAGATGAGATACGTAGGCATAAGATGCGATATCTTAGCGAGCACACATCCCCCTAACCCATAGGCAGCCGAGCTACGAAGACTCTGATTCTCACATTCAGATGAGATACGTCTTTTCCTTTCCCTCGCATAACCGGCCCCCGAACCCAAGATTTGATTGCGAGACCTTGTCTTTTCCTTTCCTTTTTCCAAGTTTACTTCGAGCGTTTCCTTCCCCCTTTGTGATAAATAACGCACGGTGGCGACTCTTCTGTCTTTCCTCGCCGGTTGTTTTTTTTCGCACTCTATTTTTAGGTTGCGACAGCTGGCGACTCTGCTGGGGACCTATTTTCCCTAGTGGGCCTTTCCTAGCGTTTGTTTGTTTATTATCTCTTGTGTGTTATTTATTTATTGCTTTGCATACTTATCTGCTTGCATTGCATCCTATGTGCACTTTACTGTTTCATGCATACTGTGCTGGCTGTGTATCTGTTTCACTTGTTGGATGGGAGTCACAAGAGGTAAAAGGCCCAATACACAGGCTATGAGTGAACTTTAGGACACCTAGGAATAGAGTGATTCATGGGAAGCGGGTGGTATGGCGCCACTTAGCGGAACATGGTATCACGAGCAGTTCAGATTCTGATGGGGTATTATCGTTGCATACACCTGGTGTGCATATGATGATATTCTTGAAACAATTGTTTACCCTGCGTTTCTCTTGACCTTACTCTGGCCTATATTACACCCGTGAGCGGGACGGGAATGAATCATTTACAGGTACTGATGGTGACTTGTTCTGTTGGTGACTACGCCCCGATGGTGACTTGTGTATGGTTCTTGTTGGTGACCGTTGGTTCTGAAGTATGGGTTCTAAGTTGATGACTGTGTTATATGGTTCCCGGTTCTGAATTCATGTTGAAGTTCTGATCATGTGCCTTGTGATACACCGCCAACCAGCCATTGTTTCATCATTTTGCATCATAGCATGTTTATTTTCAAAAAAAATAAAAAATAAAATTTTTTTACCCGCATATCATTTTTCAGGTTTATCCATGATAAAACATATCATACGCATCATACACATATCATTCATTGCATCATTACAGGTGTTCTTGAAGAGGACTTCTCATTCTTGTTTCCGTTCAGGCAGAATTGCTGGGTACCATCCGCACCGTTACACAACAAGGCAGAATCAACAGAGGATCATGGATCAAGTTCAAGCAGAACTAGCAGAGATGAGGACCAACATGGCCCAGTTCATGAGTATGATGCAAGGGGTAGTGCAAGGGCAAGAGGAACTCTGAGCCTTGGTCCAGAGACAAGAAACAGTGATTCCCCTTGTCGGTCAGTGTCCGCCAGAGGAGACCTCTGTCGATGACGCTACTGTTACCAACCCTGTCAACAACCATGCCAATGGTGACGAATTGCGTGGTATGAGAATCAATGGACAACCCATCAGTACAGAGGTTACTAATGCTCGAGCGGCACGTGCTCCGGTTCACCATCCTTCTCATTTGGTCGACAAGCAATAAAATATGTTCACCATTCCCAGTGATGATGATCAATTTGGAAAAGTGGAAGAGAGAGATAGAAGGGTCGACGCCCTTGCTGAAAAGATTCACGCCATGGAGTTCCAGAATTCGTTGGGTTTTGACGTTTCTAATATGGGTTTAGTTGACGGGTTGAGGATCCCGTACAAGTTCAAAGCGCCATCTTTCGACAAATACAATGACACTTCTTGTCCCCGAACTCATGTGCAAGCTTATTACCAGAAGATATCCGCTTATACCGATGATGAAAAGATGTGGATATACTTTTTCCAAGACAGTTTGTCCGGAGCATCTTTGGATTGGTACATGGACTTGAGAAAAGAATCTGTCAGAAGCTGGAGAGAGTTAGGTGAAGCTTTTCTGAGGCAGTACAAGCATAACATGGACATGGCTCCGAGCAGAACTCAGTTGCAGAGTCTGTTTCAAAAGACCGGTGAGAGTTTCAAGGAATACGCCCAGAGGTGGCGTGAACTAGCTGCGAGAGTACAACCTCCGATGTTGGAGAGAGAATTGACAGATATGTTCATTGGAACCCTGCAAGGTGTATTCATGGATCGTATGGGAAGTTGCCCATTTGGTAGTTTTTTGGATGTTGTGATTTGCGGAGAAAGAACTGAAAGTCTTATCAAAGCGGGAAAAATCCAAGACCCTGGTTCTTCAAGTTCTTCAAGTGCTAAGAAACCATTTTCAGGGGCATCCAGAAAGAGAGAGAGTGAGACAAATGCTATACACGGAAACAGAGGACAACAATACCGTCAAGTTGCTGCTGTGACTATTCCAGCAACCCAACCTCAACAACCACAAAGAGGACAACCACAACAACAACAACGCCGCCAATTCCAACCAAGACAAAGAATGCCAGATCGACATTTTGATCAGCCGCCTATGACTTATGTTGAATTACTCCCTGAACTGCTCAGGTTAAAGTTTGTTGAACTTCGCACTATGGCTCCATTAACAAGGATTCCCGCTGGTTATGATGCTAATGTCCGTTGTGATTTTCATTCTGGTGCGCCAGGGCACCACATCGAGAATTTTCGGGCTTTTCACCATAAAGTTCAGGATTTGATTGATGCGGAGACGATTAACTTTGCTCCTACTCCGAATGTGGTGAATAATCCTATGCCTCAGCATGGAGGGCCCAGAGTAAACATTGTGGAAGATGGGGAAAATTTGAACTTGGTAGTCGATATTGATGATGTTCAGACTTCTTTGTTTGTAGTGAAGGAACGTCTGCTTAGAGGGGGAGTATTCCCGGGATGTGACAGGAATTGTTCAGATTGTGGTAATCATGAAAACGGCTGTGTGAAATTGAAAGAAGGTATCCAGGAATTGATGAATGAAGGTTATTTACATTTTGATCGAGTAGTGAAAGACCGTGAAGAGGTATCGGCTGTTACCATTTACTTTACATCGTCAGAAGGTCCTGCACGTGCTCCAAGAACTATTAGTGCGCCTGTGACTATTGGTACTCCTGTGACCGTAGCTACGCTTGTAACCATATCTGCTCTGGTGACTTTTGGTGTTCCCGCAATTATTAATGCTCCAGTAACTATCAGTACTCCTACCACTATTGCTGCTTCTAGTGAAAGACTTTATGAGAATAGTAGAGCAATTCCGTGGCAATATGACAATGCTTCTTGCAGAAATAGAAGACCAGAGAATCATACCAGATCAGTAAATCAGACTCCAGTAATAGTTGGTTCGGCTGTGGGTAATGTGGGAGGACCCGGAGGATTTACGAGGAGTGGTCGTTTGTTTACACCACAGGTTCCGAAGGATAACAATGTTGAGGCTCTTGCTAGAACAAAGGGAAAACAAGTTGTAGTTGAAGAAGAACCAGTGCGAAAGGAAGTGCCCGAGGGCTCTTTTGAGAAGGACGTAGAGGAATTCATGAGAATTATCAAGAGAAATGATTACAAGATCGTGGATCAGTTGAACCAGACATCGTCAAAAATCTCTATTCTCTCTCTGTTGATGTGTTCCGAGGCACACTGGGACGCCCTGTTGAAAATGTTGAATATGGCTTATGTGCCCCTAGAGATTTTTGTTAACCAACTCGAAGGTGTTATTGCAAATGTTAACACGAGACATGGTTTGGGATTCACGGATCTAGACTTGACACCTGAGGGTCGCAATCACAATAGAGCTCTACATATCACGATGGAATGCAAAGGCGCGGTTTTGTCGCATGTTTTGGTTGATACCGGTTCTTCTTTAAATGTGCTGCCCAAAATGGCTCTGAGTAAGCTTGATGTCGAAGGGGTTGTTCTCATACCAAGTGATCTTGTTGTCCGTGCTTTTGATGGATCCAAGCGATCAGTTTGTGGTGAAGTCATGTTGCCTTTGAAGATCGGCCCGGAAGTGTTTAATATTGTCTTCTATGTGATGGATATTCAGCCAGCATATAGTTGTCTGTTGGGGCGTCCCTGGATACATGGAGCCGGAGCAGTTTCCTCGACTCTCCACCAAAAGCTAAAATATGTGTGGGATGGTCAAGTTGTGACCGTATGTGGCGAATATGACATCTTTGTGAGCCATTTATCCTCCTTCAAATATGTGGAGATGGATGGCGAAATTCATGAAACTCTATGTCAAGCTTTTGAGACGGTCGATATTGAGAAGGTGGCTTTTGTTGAACAGAAGAAACCAGGTACCTCGATTGCGTCCTATAAACAAGCTCTAGAGGTCATTCATTCAGGTAACGCAGAAGGCTGGGGCAAGGTGATTGATGTGCCCGTAAAAGAAGACTTGTTTGGCATTGGTTATCAGCCTTTTCAGTTATCAGAGCAGGGTGTCCAGAACCAGAAAGGGCCGTGTGCTTTCACTAGTGCTGGATTGATGAATCACGGGGATGTCTTTGCAATAGACAATGAAGATGGTGACAGTGATTGTGATATGGACAATTGGGTGCGCCCATGTGCTCCAGGGGAGAAGATCAACAACTGGACGGCTGAAGAAATAGTCCAAGTTACTCTTCAGACAGAGTAATTTTATTTTGTTTTGCATTTTGCATGAAAGCCCTACGCCCTGCCCAGGGCGTAGTGGTTAATTGTAGGGCCACATCATGTTTTGAGTTTTCAATGATTATCATCAATAAAGGACGTTTTGCAATCAAATTTGTGCTCACTGTCTTTCTGTTTTTTACTTTCATTTTCAAAACAATAAAAATGACAATGTTTTTTGTTTTTTGTGACTTTCTTGAACTCTTTTCTAAAAAGCATGAAACATCGCTCATGCAGAATCGATCTTGCGGATTCCAGTAAAAACAGTTATGTTATGGCTCAGTATGACTTTGATAATCCCATTTACCAAGCCGAAGAGGATAGTGAAGAAGATTGTGAACTCCCCAAAGAATTGGCCAGACTATTCAAACAGGAGGAAAGGGTCATTCAACCCCATCAGGAAGAGTTGGAAGTCATTAACCTTGGTACTGAGGATGCAAAGAAAGAGATCAAGATAGGGGATGCTTTAGAGGAAAAGGTCAAGAGAGGGCTGATTGAAATGCTGCGAGAATACGTCGATGTCTTTGCATTGTCGTATCAAGATATGCCTGGTTTGGATACAGATATTGTGGTACACAGGCTACCTCTCAGAGAAGATTGTCCTTCGGTAAAGCAGAAGCTTCGCAGAACTAGTCCTGATATGGCTGTCAAGATCAAAGAGGAGGTTCAGAAACAGTTGGATGCAGGTTTCCTAGCAGTTACCAATTATCCCCCTTGGGTGGCCAACATCGTACACGTGCCGAAGAAGGATGGTAAAGTCAGGATGTGTGTCGATTACCGAGATTTAAACAGAGCCAGTCTGAAAGATGACTTCCCGTTACCTCACATTGATGTATTGGTCGATAGCACTGCTCAGTCCTCGGTTTTCTCTTTCATGGATGGATTTTCTGGCTATAATCAGATCAAGATGGCGCCAGAAGACATGGAGAAGACGACATTCATTACACCTTGGGGCACGTTCTGTTATAAGGTAATGCCATTTGGGTTGAAGAACGCCGGTGCTACCTACCAAAGAGCTATGATGACTCTCTTTCATGACATGATGCACAAAGAAATTGAAGTGTACGTGGATGATATGATTGCGAAGTCTCAGACAAAAGAGGAGCACTTGGTAAACTTGCCAAAGTTGTTTGAAAGATTGAGAAAGTTCAAACTGAGGCTGAATCCAAACAAGTGTACATTTGGAGTGAGATCTGGAAAGCTGTTAGGTTTCGTTGTTAGTGAGAAAGTAAAAGCTATTCAAGAAATGCCTGAACCAAGAACGGAAAAGTAGGTTCGTGGGTTTTTAGGGAGGCTGAACTACATTGCACGGTTCATATCTCACCTAACAGCTACGTGCGAACCGATATTTAAATTGCTAAGAAAAGATCAAGAAATCAGGTGGAACAATGATTGTCAAAAAGCTTTTGATAAGATAAAAGAATATTTGCAGAAACCTCCAATTTTTATACCTCCAGTTCCTGGGAGGCCTCTGATAATGTACCTTTCAGTAACAGAGAATTCGATGGGGTGTGTATTGGGACAACATGACAAGTCTGGTCGAAAAGAGCATGCAATATACTACCTTAGCAAAAAGTTTACCGACTGTGAAATAAGATATTCGCTGCTCGAGAAAACTTGCTGCACTTTGGCATGGGCTGCTCGCCGACTAAGACAGTATATGTTGAACCATACTACCTTGTTGATTTCTAAGATGGACCCATTAAAGTATATCTTTGAAAAGCCAGCTCTTACCGGACGAGTGGCTCGTTGGCAGATGATTTTGACAGAGTATGATATCCAGTACATGTCGTAAAAGGCCATCAAGGGTAGCATTCTGTCTGATTACCTTGTCGAGTGATCGCGACTTTATGAGTCGAATTGGGGTACAAACTGCAAGTGCACAGTTCTATCGCGTAGTTTTAAAAGATATCGATCCCACAGGGACTTATGAATCGATATACCGTTATCTAAGGTTACTTCGTAAAGCTAAGGCAGGTAATACTTTGATTGTTTGGGGGAAAAGTTAAAACTAAAATAAGATCTAAAATAAATATCTAATAAGCGGATGTCGGTATGTAGTTCGTCGTAATTAGGGAATCAAATCTTCGTTGGTTTCTTGGTTTTTAAAATAAATCCTTTCAGTTGACACTATTGTTTAAAAGTCTTATCTCAAACTCTCGCTCTGTTGAATAAACTATGATTTTATATTAACGTAGCTGTCACTTATAGTTAAGTCAAAAACCACTTTTTGAAAACAATAGAATCCGTAGAAACTCTTTTTAAGAAAACACTAATCGTTTAAACACCCTTATCTCAAACTCTCGCTCTGTTGACTTAGGTTATATAATTAAATTCAAATGCTTAACTCTCGTCCTCACATTCAATCTTTAAAAATACTTTTTGAAAAAGGTTAGAATTTAATTAACTCTAAAAATTGCTCTCGCCCTGATATAGAATTAATGTCCAATTTACACTGTCCAGTCAAAAACTCAAACTCTCGTTCTATTGCTTTTAACTTCTTTTTGTCTTTTACTTTCGTACAAAAACCTTGTTATTAAACCTATAAATTGAGACCGTAAGAAGAGTGATTTTAATTTTAAACTTAATTAAACCAATTTGGTTTTGATTCCTTCATTCCGCTTACTTTACATACCGATACCTAAATAAATTAGCCAGACATGCTAAATAAACTTAATAATTATCATGCATAAACAGATTCATCTCAGACAAATAATATAAATAAACAGTAAAGCAGGGCATATATAAATTAAAACAATAGTTAAAGAACCTGAGAAATTAAATAGCAGTCTTGAACACTCCACCACAGGCCGGTTGGATTTGTTCTTGAATTCTTCAATCAGACAGAAAAATAAAAGCGAAGGAATAAAAACTAGATTCTAACGTAAGGTTAGATCCGGTGAAAGGTACACAATAGTTTCCGGTGTAGAAACTATTGTGCGAACAAGAATTAATTAAGTGCTGGGAAAAGAAAATAGAAATTGCAAAGGAAATATTATAAAAGTTGTAAAAATAATGCTGTAAAATACTTATGCTGCTGGAAGAGAAAAAAATGCAAAAAGGAGAAAACGGCGAGGAAGTATGTGGAACCGAGAGCTTTCCCAATTAGCTACTATTTATACTGCTACTTTTTGTAACTGCCTCCAAGGGTTTTCCGTGTACACGGTCTTCACGTTCCAAGGGTCAAGCGTGGAAGTAGCTTCAACGTGGTCTGTTGCGTTCCTGGTGCCAAAAATATAGGGGAATGGTGTGACGTCCGTCACACCATGTGTGACGCTCGTCACACAAGTGTGTAAAGCGTGACGTTCGTCACAGCCTTTGTGACGCTCGTCACAGGCACAACGCCTGTGCTTTTTGGGCTGGGCTTTGGCCTTTGGTATTTGCTTCTTTTCATTCCTTTTTGCACCTCATTTTCTTCCTTTTTTACTTGTGCTTCAAATAAACCACCTGAGATAAATAGAAAGAAAATACCGCGTAATATCTAATAAAATGAAATGAATTGAAGTAAATAATAATATAATTTAATTAAATTGAGTCCAAAAATGTGATATAATTTCATGTTATCAAACTCCCCCATACTTAGATATTTGCTTGTCCTCAAGCAAAATACAGTATAAAACTTGTTTTAAAAATTTTAGCCAGATGAAATTTCAAAACACACATCAATTCGTACTAGGTTGCATGTAAACCTTGTTTAGAAGTAACTTGAGTTTAATCTTGACATCAACAACCACCGTCACAATCTCAGATAACCCCACCTTATGCAAACCAGTTCGAGTAATGCCATCATAGCTATCCTAGTTCCTTTACTCTTATTTCACCCGTTTTCATTCTAGCGAAATCACATTAAGCCCTTTATCTTTTCGCGCACATAGTGGAGTAACCGGTTAGTGATTCTGATCCTCTTTTAGCTAGAAGTTCTGGTACATAAGTCGGATAACTTCGTTATTCAGTCCATTGCAAATTGCGGGGGATCGGACCGTAGTCCGCCCTACCAAGTTCAGCACGAGATACCTGCTGAACCAACTCATAATGGATCTTTCATATTATGCTTTTGTATGATCTGCAACCTTTAGATTAAATGATCTGGTAAGGATCACCTAACTTAATTAGTGCATTTCCTGATATATATATTTTTTTATGTTACTTTGGGAATCATTCACTTATATTCATCGGCTCTCCACGTAGTTTGCTATTAAGATGGTGTTGACTTCTTGTATAAACTACTCGGGGTTACTATAAAACTAAAAGTTCAAGGGATTGGTATAATAGGTACTTATCCTGATCTAACATGTTGAGGTTCTTAGAGCGTTGTTATGGTAATAATTTTGTCTTGATTTCACTCAAGTTTTATAAAATAAGCGACCTTTATACTTATTGGGTGTGTTGAATTTTTGTTATGGCTCAAGAAAATTGAGGGGAATAGATAATAGAAAGTTTTCACACTTGGGACTTAACTTAAAATAAATCTATATTATAAGAAATATTATTTTATTGATTTTTTATTTTTTTTATAAGGGAAATAACAATGAAAAGAAAGATACATACTTGAAAAAGAAAAAGGAGGATAGAAAGAACACGGTTTCCCCCCCCCCCCCCCCCCCCCCCCCCACACACACACTTGAATGAAACATTGTCCCTAATGTTTTAAGGGAAAGAAATGAATTACAAACAGAAAGGAAAAGGAAACTAAAGTTAATGCGGCCTGCCGCCTCTTGTTCTTGGACCTGGTGATCGTTGATGCACTTCTAAGTTGTCGAACCTGCTAAGCAAATCAGTGAACCGCTGGTCGGTTATGGCATTCCTCGCTTCCTGTTGTTGTTGCATTTGGCGCATCATTTGCATCATTTCGAGATTCTGTGCTTGCATACCATCAATAGCATCCATGATGTCGTCGTTGGTTGCAGGCCTTCTTCGTCGACGACGTCGTGAGGATGGGCCAGCTGCATTATCGGAAGGGTTGAGTGGGACTGACTGTTGTGCAGGAATCTGATCACCTTGCTCCATTTCGTCGAACTCGTCGGTAGACGGGTTTGCATGTGAAGGCTCGGTAGCTTCGGGAGCATTCAGATCATAGAGGTGGCGGTTGGGATTGGTGACATCGGTTAAGGCAATGCTGGGTAGAACAACGCTTGGGACTGCCTGGTTATTCACCATAAGGTAATACTTTCCGCCTACTCTGTTCTTTATTAGGCGGTTGGACCGACAGTAGCCTATGTCCATAAATAGGGGAGGTAAAGATTCTAAAGTTTAGAGTCGGTCCCCTAGGTTTAAGCCAAGTGCTATGGTGGTGATTCTAACGTAAGGTTAGCCTATGTAGGATGCGGATGAAGTACCGAATAGTTGGGTTATGTATATGGGAAACAAGGAGCTCCTCCCAGTTGTTGGCATCTACACCGGATATTTTCCTAAAGAGGTCGAAAGCGGCAACTGTGCTCCAGTTTAAGTTTGGAGGGATTCTGGGGTAGACTTGACCTTCTATGGGGAATTGTAGCATGGTGCTCAATTGGTTTTGGGATAGGGAATACTCGGTGTTGAACATACGGAAGGTTGCGGTACCGGTTAAGAATTCGTCTTCACCGGTGGGAGTGTTGTACGCATATGAACTTAAGAATTCTAAGGTTAGGGATGGGTAGGTGGGTTGATTATGCGTGCAAAGAAAGGTTAGACCGGCAAGGCGGAGCATCCACTCGATACCTTGAAGTAATCCTAATTGTTGTAAACAAGTTGAATCAGGATACCTGGTAGAGGTGACACCTCGTTGTTGGAAGCACTCGAATTGCTCTCTTTGAAAGTTATCATCTTCGGATTGGAAGATGATGTTTCCAAAATTTTGATTTCCCGCCATACTGATGAATGAGTTGGAAGAAGTAATTAGGAAAGAAAAGAAATATATTTGATTGTAAAGGATAGTTGTGATGTAGGAAGAAAGGTATGGTGGGTATTTATAGGAAAAATTTTGAAGTTGGAAAGGGAGTGGTTGAAAAGTAAATAAATGTGGGTAAATGTGAATAAATGGGGAAGGTAAAAAGGTGTATGGTTGTAACGTTAGTCTCCAACGGCTTTGTAACGTTCACCTGGTCAGCAAGGTGTTACGGTCGTTACAGGGGCATGACGGGCGTCACAAGCACTTAGCGTGACGTCCGTGATAGGTTGTGTGACGCTCGTCACACAGTCTTTTTGGCAAGGTTTCTGCTAGCGTTCTTCAAAATGATTTTGGTAATTTATTTTTATTATTTATTTTATTTTGCTTTAGATTATTTTATTTTGCTATTTAAATTTCCCTGCATGCTATTCTACTTTGTATAATAGTGCATAATTATATTATAATTTTGATAATTTATGTTGGTAGCAACAGTAGAGAGCATTATTGATAGATATTGCATAATTCATAATAAAATAGGATAATTCAATAGCTTCATAAAATAATCATAATGTAACAATGGAAGGAAAAAACAAAAATGCGAAAAAGAAACAAATACGAACATAATTTGAAATAACATTAATAAATAATCTAACTTAAAACTAAATAACTAAGAAAAACAACTTCTATCCATCTGCATGATCTCTGGCCGGAGGAGCAAAGGAGTTAACACGGTTGAGCAACTCGTGAAACTGATTTGTTATACCGTTCATGTATCCTAGAAATTCGTGTCTCATGCTAGCGAACTCTTCTCTGAGGGCATCTTGTTCTGACATCAAAGCTTCAATGGCGGTGTTATAATCAGTCCCGGGCATATGATGTCTAAGGTCGGGCATTGCCGATTCTTCGGTCTGAACAGGTTGAGGAGGAGGAGCAATATCATAATAACCAGATGGTGTATGAGGGTCTGATTCAACATAAGGAATCTGGTCATCATAAATCTCATAGTCCTGGATGGATTCAGTGGATCTAGCAGGAGAGGGGGTTTCGTTCAGATTGTAGATCCAGTTATTGCGGTTATGAACACTAGTCCTAGGATCGGGCATGGTGAATAGGCAAAAAACTTGGTTATTAATTATAAGCTCAAACTCGTCAGATCCTAGGTTTGCAATAAACATAGTGTTGAAGAGGAAGGGTATACTCATAGTAGTAATGCCAGAAAAAGGGCTTAAGTCAAGCATAGGCTGACGTAATCCGATAGCATTACCAATCATGGTTATCAAACCGCCTATTCGAATTGGTGCTCGTTCGTCTTGGATAAGGTGGTCTAAATTTGCTAGCATAAAAGTGGCACCGTTGACTGGACGGTTATGGGAAGCACAAAATATGATGAAGAGTTGAAAAGATCTGACCAAATGGGTAGCAATCCAATAGACAAGAATGTCAATAGAAACCCTGAATTCCCTTGGACATTTAGAATCAAGCAACACACAAATGCACAATTATATTATCTTGAAGAGAAAAGGCATCAAATAAAGATAGCCACATCCAAGCTTTAGCCATTCCATGATCTTCTTCAAGATAGCCCATGTAACAGATGAATTCCACAAATTATGGGTTCAAAATGACAGCTACATAATGATCATGTTGCAGATGAACTCAGAGGGATCTTGAATGATGTATCAGATGAAGTTCAAATTGCAAGCACTTGGTTTCTCAATAAGTTGGCATTTGCCAAGTCCTTTAGCATAAGAATGTTGCCTAGGTTCTAAGTCCATTTGTCCAAGATCAAGCCAACAGTCCACACAAACTTTTTTTCAGGGTTTTTGTTGTTATTATGTACATTAATGGTCAAAGACCACACAAACAAGCAAAGTATACACAAACAAGATATATCACAGAATATGATCCAAGTGGACAAAGTGAAAATTGCATTAACATAAACAATTAGAATGGTATGAACAATGGAAAATGAATAAAAGCTATAATTAAATGGCATTAAAGTAAATGGCTTGAAATTAAAAGTTAGTTGTTAATAAGTTAGAAGTTAGTATTGTTTTGCTTTTGCTTTTCATTTTTTTAGACATTCTTTGGAGAACACCCAACCCACTTATAACAAGCATGGATCCTTGAGCCAAGACATCTTCCAAAGGAAGGGAAAAAGGCCAAGTTCCCACACAATACCATGAAAGAGGGGAGACTTACAATCCCATTAACTAGAATGTTATGCCTTTTATGTCACAAATTTAACGCTATATTAAGCAATCGTAATTGGACTTATGTAGAAGTCACAACCATTTGAGGTCGGACAATAGAATTTTGGTGTTAATGCATGTTAGAGATATAGTATAATGGACTATGCTCATGAAACATAACACACACAAAAAGAATATGCAAAAGGTGTGGCCTAATTTCATCCATACTCATGTTAATTTTTCAATCAACTAGCTTTAGGACTTTGAGATATCATAGGTCAAATGAGATGAATGCATAAAGAAGGGGAATGAGATGAAGAGGGAGGAGAATGGATCAAACCTCACATTGGTCAAAGAAGGACTTTTACCAACTTAATATCATTCATTCATTTTGGGAGATGGAATGTACATTCTATCAATCCCCTAAATTCAATGATATTAACTTGACAAAGTCAAATCAACCTTGACCAAGGCCCAACAACAAGAGTCAAACTCAAACAAGTCATCACATTTGGTCAACAAAATTATTTGACATTTATTCAAATTAAAAATACTAAAATAAGGCATTTAAATTAAATATAGTTTGTCAAATTCCTAAAACCTCATCAAAACACCAAAGAAATGGCCATGAAATTTATCATAGGTTAAACAAGGTCAGAGGACCTTGGAGAAAATATTTCAGAATTTTTAAAGATTTAAAAGTATTTTTAAACAATTAAAAACAAATTTAAAATCAATTTAATCATGAAAAATATTAATAATGATCCAAAAAATAATTTTAATTCAGAATATGAAAGAGGAGATTATTTGAAATTTTTTGGTGAAACTCTCATATTTTTTGGATCAATATTAAAATTAATATGAACTAATGAAAATAAAAGGAATAAAAGAAAATCAGAAAATAACAAAAAAACGTGGACCACTTGATCTCCCTCATTAATTGAGGTGGCAGAGTAAGTGGCCACCAGCGCGCGTTCCATGGTGGACTTGAGTAAACGCGGCATAGGCTTGGTATTTAAAAGCAACGCACGAGATTAAAACAATTTGAAAAGGATCAATGGCTCTGAACCATGCCAACACATCATCGGCGTCCAAAGGCCGATCATCTTCTCCGGTGACCCTGGCCGGACTGGTTCACTCATCACCATCAAGAAAATGAAAAAGGAGGACATGATCTGAAAGAAAAAATGGCGTAGAGCACGAATCTGACCTCAATTTTAACTAACTCCTATATATAGAAAGATATGAGGAGTTGAATTTTGAGGTGTGTTAACTGAGTTGCTTCGATTTGACCTCTAAGAAACTCAATCTTCTTGCCTACATTGGTAGGACTTCAGACAACCAAAGATCCAAGAGAATTGAGTGGAATTAAGAGAGAACCGAAGAGATGAAATTTTCTGGGAAATACCTTCAATGCAGGTCTGGATTCAACTGTTCTTGCTTTGGCTCATGCTTGATCTTGCTCAGGATGCTTGCAGGAGTAGATTAGAATGCACAAAAGGTCTTGGATCCCTGGAGTTTAGAACTCAAAACAGTGAGAATCCAACTCAATTTCTAAAGGAAATTCTCAGGTTTATCCTCTCAAATGGAAGGGTTAGGGGTTTATGATCAAAGCTGGCGCGAATATGTCTTGAATTCTAAGCATATGGAGCTCTATTTATAGCTGGATCATGTGATATTTGCATCTTCCAAATGACTTTCCAAAATTGGCAATGAGTGATGTATGTGTGCATGGGCGTGTACAGGCCCATAAGATAATTCCATTTGATCCACAATTGAGTGTGAGTAAGTCTGAAATCAACAGGGAATGCAAGGAAAATGTATATGGAAGCTTGAAGTTTGATCTTTGCCAAATGATGATATCATGTTCAAGCCATGTGCAACTCTAGCAAATTTTGTCCAAAATGGATGAAATTGCAAATTTAGATCAAGGGGAACAACTTTCATGTTTAACACTTTTCCATTTGAAGCTTTTATGGTGATGAATTTTGAGGTGGAAGTTTGGAAATTTCACCATATCAAAAAATTTTCTAAGTGTCAAGCCATATATCTCAATGTTCCACCTTGCTTAACTTTTTATGTGAGCTTCAGATGAGAAAAGTGTCTTCATCAAACTTGTAGCTATTTCAAAGTCCTTAAAAATGGTCACCAATTTCATGTCATTTGGATTTGGGATGATAGAGTTGTGCATTTTTGAAGTTTGGAAAAATCACTTGTTCAATGGTATATGTCATAAGTGACCTATAATGTAACCTCATATCACATGCTCATAAAAGTTGAATTAACTCTCACTCCAAACATAAAAGTTAAAGTAGACATCTTGAATTTGATTTTGAAACATGGAAATATTTCATCTCATAAAAAGTGAGCAAGTTATGACCTTGGGAAGTTGACTTTCAAATTAGGGTTTAGACAAAATAACCTATAATGTTTCAACATAGAAAATGATTTTCCAAGAAAAAATAGCTCTAGGTATCAACATGAAAGTTGTTTGGAATGTCATTTAGAGTAACTTTGCTCTTGGAATAATTTTCATATGGTGAAAAGTGTAGGAGATAGGGTCTAGGGAGACCCAGTTTTGATCAGATGAATTCATCTGGCCAACCACCATCAACCAACTTGCTAACCTTCAATTCTCTTGACTTTCTTGGCTCATGGTAGATCATATATGCATAAGATGATGAATTTTGAAGTTTCCCTTGAGAAATTTGATCAATTAGTGAGATAGCTTGTTGGAGAAGTTACTCAAGATACCCATTCAAACTAAAGTAACATGTAGGAATAAATGGAACTTATATATGATGCTCATAAGAATTCTTGGATCAATTCATGGTTGTGCTCATAAACATTCTTGAATCAATTCATGGTTGTGCTCTTTGTCATGAGGGCCTCAAACCCTAGATATAAACTTGATAGATCAATGTGATCATGCCCTACCTACAAAAGAGTTAGGAAAATGCAAAGACATATTTTTTGTATTTTGATTAGTAAAATGATAATATACAAATATGATACAATCACAAAGTGCTTGGTGATCTCTCCCAAAACAAACCCAATGAAAGAGGGGCAAGGAGGATGCCAAGGTATGATCCCAATGCTAATGCTTATGATGAAATTTCATGAGGGATCTTAGGGTCAAAATTGGGGTCTTACAGCTGCCCCTATTTAAGGACATTCTAACCGAGGAGGCGAAGGTTAAAATCTTCATGTCGACTCAGTAGAATGGACTTAAATAACAACATATAGAAACAAATTTTGGTCCCTAAGAGACCTCATGATGCATATGATATGAATGTAAAAGTAAATTCTTTGTGGGGAAATATTGCCACAAAGGAAAAGAAATCAGAGAGCCCGAAAGTCCGCAGGAGTATAATGTATTCCGTAAGGAAAACTCACTGGGGAGACAGAGACTCTAGGGGATAAGGAGTTATGCGTAGGCCAGGCTACGACTTAAAACTACTGGGGGACTAGAGGAATTCCATACAAAATGGAAAGACTTAGTCGAGGAAACAACAACATCTGCAGGAGATACGAGTAAGTCAGGATAAAACTGAAATACTTTAATCATGCAGGGGAAGCGATTTCACAAGGGAAACGCGCACTTAACTCAATTGGGGAAGAAATAAACTTCAACACAGGAGGAGCAGAAATCTATTATCTACTACCTGTTACTGGGTGAGGAGATAATAAAGATCTGACAGAGAGAACATCCGTCATCGGTTAGGATGAACATATCAAGGATGACTCATTGAGAACCAACAGAAGGTAATATTCATTACCGGTTACTGGGTAAGAATAGCCTTGTTGGGGAAATTGTAGAAAAATAGGATTTACAACTACCAGTTACTAGGCAGAAGACCAATGGTGAGAGTATCCATCATCGGTTAGGATGAACATATTAAGGATAAACTCAACAGGGAAGAAAATCTGTCATCGGTTAGGATGAACATATCAAGGATAGACTTTCCTGGGAAATGTCAAGGAGGATACCCGTCGTCGGTTAAGATGAACATATCAAGGATAAACCAACTAAACAAAAAGTAAGAATTACATCTATCGAATGCTGGATAGAAGACCAATCAAAGAGAAAATTTGTCACCGGTTAAGATGAACATATCAAGGATAGACTCTGAAAGGGGAGAAAAATAGGAATTACATCTATCAGTTACTAGATAGAATACCAAGAGAGAGAATCTGTCATTGGTTAAAGTGAACATATCAAGGATAAACTCTACGGAGGAGACAAAAAGAAGGATTTACAACTATCGGTTACTGGGTAGAAGACCGCAAAGAGAAGGAAACCTGTCATCGGTTAGGATGAACATATTAAGGATTAACTCTCTAGGAAACAAGAATAGGGATTACAACTACCTTTTTACTGGGCAGAATACCAAAGGGGAGAGTATCCGTCATCGGTTAGGATGAACATATCAAGGATAAACTCAACAGGGGAGGGAAAGATGTTTGTCATTGGTTAGGGTGAACATATCAAGGATATACTTTCGGAGGAATAGATCCATTAGGGACTCTACTGAGGAGAAAACAAGGATACTTTTGTCGGGTATTGGGCAAGAAGTAACAAACTGCAAACTAAGAAGAATATTACCAGTTACTGGGCAATAAACTCTTAGGAGACTCGAAGCATCTATCTAGGTAAGAGCTAGAAAGAAACAGTCAATCAAGACTCAACCCAATGAGGATATAACTCAAGAGGAGTGATTCCATCCAGATAAACAACTGGAAAGGAAACTGAAGTAATCATCATCCACGAGGAAACAAACTCAGTAGGGAAGAGGAGAAAGGTTAAAGTATTTCTGCCTAAGGGGATGACGCTCTATAATTGAGGGAGTACAGATACCCAAATTTGTATGGGGATAAAGTATCGCCATACAGAGAATGAGAATCTCAAACCAACAAGTTAATCAGATATGCAAATATGCAATTATGAAATTATATGAATGTATATGTATATGATGATTATGCTGACAAAACGATCACAAAGGATACAAAGGTGTTGTTGAAAAGTATATTTTTGGAAAATATTTTAATATCGTATCCACAGAGATTGGTTGTTATTACCGCCGTTCTATAATCCAAATTGTTATAAGTTTAGAAAGTAACCAAGTTGTTTTGTTTGAAAAGTTATCTTTTGAGTAAAATGTCACTAAAACAATAAAATAGATTTAATCAAATGTAAAAGACTTGGCAAGATTGGAGTTCACTATTCAAATTGCTTATGATTCCTTATGACAACTATATAGATTCAAGATTATTGATGATGTTCAAGTATCCTCTCAATATCATTTATGTCTAAATGATATTGTGATAATCACTATATTAATCTTTAGACGATTTCTCCACCTAACTATCAATATAGCAATCTTTAATGGTAGATACAAAAGAAGAGTATTGAATAAATCTATTTCTACAACTTATTCACTACTTGAAAATATATTTTATGTCAAGACTTAAATAATCTCTTTCAACAACTACTCAAATCTAATATTCAACTTAGGGCAAAAATATCATTCAATACATCAATAATCTTTTATCATATATAAAAGTCAAATGAAATACATAAACAAATAAGAATAGCTACTACCTCCGATCTTGACAAAATGGGGTTTAGCTCCTCATCATCATTTTGGAAAGCTAAAGGCAATGGTAAGAAATATGTTTTTCTCTTACAAAATATCAAACTATGAATGAATGAACATTTTCCATTTTGTTCTCTAAAAGGGTTGACCTTTCCTAAAATGCTCACTTTCATCTAAAACTGAAAAGTCCCCTAAAACAGATACAAAATTGTCAAAACAGCTGGCATTGAAAACAAAACACTTGGCCAAAACAACTTGCTGGATTCGCAAGGTTCGCGGCGCGAAGGAAGATCGCGGCGCGAACTGAAGCTACTTCAGCTTCCTTGCTTTCCAAGCTTCATCCAATTATTCTTCCAAGTGTTAATCTTCAAAATTAGGCCTCCAAAGTGCATTCAACACTTCTTCCAAATTATGATCGTGCATTCCGAAGCTCTCTTGCCCAAAAATTCTACAAAACTAACAAATATGTGAAATAACCACTCAAAACAACATAAATGAAACCTAATTGCATTTATACAAAATTGTGAGAATAAAAGTGTGTAGTTACATCAAAAATTGGTAAAAGTGGCCAATAAAATTATATAAAAAGTAGTACTAATTGGTCCCTAACAGGTATCGCAAAGAATTTGAATCATCGGTGCAATTTTGGAGATCTGCTGAGGGGAGGCAGAGTTATTGAGCTTGTAGGGGATTTTAGGTCAACACCATATTAAATGGGAGACAACCATGCAGAAGATAATCACAAAATAGATGCTCAGAAACCAGGAGGGAACTCTGGATGGGAGCAAGGCGGATGGCGACTGGTGGGGAAACCAGTGCGATCTACTGGGGAAAAGATCTTACTCTGCTAAAGATCCACCCTATTGGGGAATACAGAAACACTGTCAGGGATATAACACGCCGCAAGGTACTGAATCAACCAACTTAGTTGGGAAAAAGAATCGGAACTCCGCTAGGGAACAAACACTTCGCAGGGGAACCGGATCAACACAAACAACTAGGGATACCCAAAGGGTCAATTGCTTGGGGAACCTCTGATGCTTAGCACTTAAGGACTTGCTGCTCTTTTGAAGTGTTGTTGATACTTCTTTTTAAATTTGCTTTGAAAATTTCTTGTTTTTATATGCTTTAAGAAAAATATTTTGATTAAAAAATTTAAATTTTCAAAATGATCATAATAAAATTTAAACTATTGGCTGAAGTAAATAAGAGTAGAAACAATTGGATAAAAACTCAACTTTATTTAGTGGGATGGTAGTCTGTAAATGACAAGACTCCATAGATTTTTATAAAGTTGAAAATGGTAATTTACATGGAAAAGGGTTACATTGAATACAAATGATCCCTAGTCCTTCTACCAACTCTTGATATCCATCGTGCTCTTGACCGCTGCTGGGATGATGAATCGATGTCAACCCTTATGCTCTACAAAGTCTCCAAAATTGGACAATCAATAGACTTCAGTTACTTTCCATAATCCCTAATTTTTGCATAAGTTTCCCTAAGGTGGGGTACTCAACTTATCGGGAAATCTTTTCTGTTTTTTATGTCTCTAATTTTTGCCTGGATCGCCCTTTCGGGTTTTCAATCCACTAAGACGCTCTTTTTTGCCTAAGCCTCCCTTTCGGGTTTTCAACTTAGCGAGTTGTTCTTTTCTTTTTAGGAGAAGTATTTCTTAACTGCATCTGTGTTCACGGGACGAGTGAACTCTTCACCATCCATAGTTGTAAGAATCAAAGCACTACCTGAAAAGGCTCTTTTAACAACATATGAGCCTTCATAGTTGGGAGTCCATTTTCCCCTAGAATCTGGTTTGAACGACAAGATCTTCTTGAGCACAAGGTCACCTTCTCTGAACACACGAGGTTTGACCTTCTTATCAAAAGCTTTCTTCATCCTTTGCCGATATAACTGACCATGACATATGACAGTTAATCTCTTCTCTTCAATCAAATTCAACTAGTCAAACCTGGTCTGACACCATTCAGCCTCAGCCAACTTGGCTTCCATGAGCACACGTAATGATGGAATCTCAACCTCCACGAGGAGCACTGCTTCCATACCATACACAAGTGAGAAAGGGGTGGCCCCTGTTGAAGTGCGGACGGATGTACGATACCCATGCAAAGAAAACAGGAGCACCTCATGCCAATCCTTGTATGTGACAACCATCTTCTGAATAATCTTCTTAATGTTCTTGTTTGCAGCTTCAACAACCCCATTCATCTTAGGTCTGTAGGGAGAAGAATTATGATATGCAATCTTGAAGTCTTTACAAAGAGCTTCCACCATATTGTTATTCAAGTTCGATCCATTGTCAGTAATGATCTTACTTGGCACACCATAACAACATATGATTTGATTCTTGGTAAACCTTACAACAACTTGCTTGGTTACCTTTGTATACGATGCCGCTTCAGCCCATTTTGTGAAGTAGTCAATTGCCACCAAAATGAAACGATGTCCATTCGAAGCTTTGGGTTCAATCATCCCAATCATATCAATTCCCCACATGGAGAATAGCCATGGGGAAGAGATAACATTCAATAGCGTCGGAGGAACATGAATCTTATCAGCATAAATTTGACACTTGTGGCATTTCTTTATAAATTTGCAATAGTCAGATTCCAATGTCAGCCAATAGTAACTTGCTCGCAACATCTTCTTTGCCATTGCATGTCCATTGGAATGAGTACCAAAGGAACCTTCATGCACTTCGGTCATCAACAAGCCTGCTTCGTGTCTATCCACGCATCTGAGCAGAACCATGTCGAAGTTTCTCTTGTACAATATATCACCATTCAAGTAGAAATTACCAGCTAATCTTCTCAAAGTCTTCTTATCTTTCAAAGATGCCCAAGGAGGGTAAATCTGACTTTGGAGGAAATATTTGATGTCGTAATACCACAGCTTCTCTTCTTTGATCTCTTCAACAACAAACACATGAGTTGGCCTATCAAGACGCATCATAGACAAATTGGGAACTTCATTCCAATACTTCACTATAATCATTGATGCCAATGTTGCAAGAGCATATGCCATCCGGTTTTCATCTCAAGGGATATGATGAAACTCAACCTTTGTAAAGAAAGTTGAAATCCTCCTCGCATAATCTCTATAGGGTATTAAACCGGGTTGATTCGTCTCCCAATCACCTTTGATCTGATTCACAACAAAAGTTGAATCTCCAAAGACATCCAAATACTTGATTCTGAGATTCATGGCCTCTTCAAGCCCTATAATGCAAGCTTCATATTCTGCCATGTTATTTGTACACTTGAAAGTCAGTCTAGCTGTAAATGGTAGGTGCGTGCCTTGAGGAGTAATGATCACTTCCCCAATGCCATTTCCATATTGATTAATAGCTCCATCAAATACCATGCCTCAATGGGAACCAGGTTTGGCCATTCTTCCAGCAATGGTTCATCACAATCTTTCATTTTCAAGTACAAAATCTCTTCATCAGGAAAATCATACTGCACTGACTAGTAATCTTCAATTGGTTGGTGAGCCAAATGGTCAACCAAGATACTACCTTTGATCGCTTTCTGAGATTGATATTCGATATCATACTCTGATAACAACATCTGCCAACGGGCAATCCTCCCAGTTAAAGCAGGCTTCTCAAATATATACTTGATCGGATCCATTTTGGATATCAACCAAGTGGTATGATTCAACATATATTGGTGCAGACGCTTAGCAGCCCAAGCCAACGCGCAACTAGTCTTATCAAGCATAGAATACCGAGTCTCACAGTCGGTGAACTTCTTACTGAGGTAGTAAATTGCAAATTCTTTCTTTCCAGTCTCATCTTGTTGACTAAAAACACAACCCATACTATCTTCAAGTACAGTCAAATACATGATCAACGATCTTCCTTCAATAGGTGGAGACAAAATCGGAGGCTCAAGCAGATATTGTTTGATACTGTCAAAAGATTTCTGGCAGTCTTCGGTCCAATCACCAGACTGATCTTTCCGAAGGAGCTTGAATATAGGTGCACATGTGGCAGTCATGTGGGAAATGGATCTGGAAATATAATTCAAGCGGCCGAGAAAACCTCTGACTTGCTTCTCAGTTTTGGGCGCAGGCATCTCTTATATTGCTTTGACCTTGGCAGGGTCAACTCCAATACCCTTCTCGCTGACAATAAAGCCCAACAACTTACTAGAACAAACACCAAAAGTACACTTATTGGGATTCAAGCGGAGTTTATACTTCCTCAATCGCTGGAATAGCTTCAACAAATGCTCAACATGTCCCTCTTCATCAATCGATTTAGCAATCATGTAATCGACATATACTTCAATCTCTGTGTGCATCATATCATGAAAACGAGTAGTTATTGCTCTTTGGTAAGTCGCACCAACATTCTTTAGACCGAAAGACATCACTCTATAATAGAATGTTCCCCAAGGTGTAATGAATGTGGTCTTCTCCATATCTTCGGGTTCCATCTTGATTTGATTATATCCGGAAAATCCATCCATAAATGAAAAGACTTTGAACTTAGCAGTATTGTCTACCAACATATCAATGTGTGGCAGAGGGAAATCATCTTTCGGACTGGCTTTATTCAAATCTCTATAATCAACACAAATGCGGATTTTTCCATCTTTCTTTGGCACAAGCATAATATTGGCCATCCATTGCGGATACTCAGCAGTTACAAAGAAACTGGCATCAATTTGCTTATGCACTTCCTTTTTGATTTTTACAGCCATATCAGGATACGTTCTTCTCAACTTCTGCTTGACTGACGGGCATTCTGGCTTCAACGGCAATCTATGCTCCACAATCTCAGAATCCAAACCAGGCATGTCTTGATAGGTCCAAGCAAACACATATGAATACTCTCGAAGTAGATCAATCAACCCCTTCTTGACATCTAGACACAATCGAGACCCAATCTTGACTTCCTTCACATCCTCCTCGGAACCCAAGTTGACTAGCTCAATCTGCTCTTTGAAAGGATGAATGGTCTTTTCATCTTGCTCAAGAAGACGAGATAATTCATCACTCACTTCTACATCACTTTCCTCCTCAGCCTCAAACACAGGGAATTCAAAATTTGGAGAAGGAGAAGGATCATTGTATTCATTGGGGTTAGGAACCAACCTGCATAATGATTTGATATTTTGATTTTAGAGAAGTGAATTTGTGACCAAATATTATGCAGATGGACAATTATATTATTTATTTATGTTTTTTGTGATTACCATTTTCAGAATAACGCAAAAAGTAAAAACAAACATCATAGATGTGGATGAATAGAGTTAATTTTATTAATGATCAATTTGGAAATGCCCAAACAATGTTCACTTCTACCTTAGGCATAGGAGAAGGATTTTTAAAACATATAAAAGAAATTACTTAGATCGATGCAAAATAACAGGAATATCAATAGCAGTCAAATTGTTGCAAGCCTTTCCATGCGTCACAAAATTGGTGCAATCTTCCTCATTGTCATCCTCTAGCACGACATCTAAGTGTTGTTCATTGCCATGAATGAACCCTCTGCTATGGAAGCTAAGTTGCATATCTTCAGTCCTTGCGGTTGATGAACCTTTATGGAACCCCAAACTGGTTCTGCCTTTGTTGTCGGAGATCTCTACCATACGCCCCCACTGATCAACATTTCCTTCTTCCACAATCTTCTTAGCATCTTTCAATGAGGATATAGGTGCCCTAACTCTCTTTTCAGCAATAATAGATAAGGCCTGGAATGGAGTTCCAACCTCATCCTCAGCTTCAACGTAAGAGAAATATGACAAATGGCTAACCAATAACGCCTTTTTCCCTCCAACAATCACTAGCTGTCCATTCTTCACAAATTTGAGCTTCTGGTGCAAAGTGGAGGTAACAACTCCTGCCTCATGAATCCATGGACTTCCTAACAAGCAACTATAGGTTGGGTGGATATCCATTACTTGAAAAGTAATCTGAAAATCACTCGGACCTATCTTAACTAGAAGGTCCACTTCACCAATAACTGTCTTGCGCGAACCATCAAAAGCTTTGACGATTACACCTTTATACCTCATAGGATCTCCTTGGTATGATAGCTTTGACATAGTTGACTTCGGAAGCACATTCAATGACGACCCGGTGTCAATAAGCACATTTGACAAAGCATCCTCCTTGCAATTCATAGAAATGTGCAAAGCCAGGTTATGATTTCTACCCTCCTCAGGGAGTTCTTCATCATAGAAACTGAGATTATTGTAAGTGATGTTAGCCACGATATGATCGAATTGATCCACTATAACATCATGTTCTACAAAATCTCGTTCCAGAACACTCTGTAGTGCTTCTCTGTGCACTTCAGAATTCATGAGCAGAGACAACACTGAGATTTTTAAGGGGGTTTGGAGCAGCTGCTCCACCATATTAAACTCACTTCTTTTAATCAACTGAAGTACCTCATCATCATCGTTGGCCTTCGCATTGCTGGATTCACCAGACTTACCCTTTGAAGCGCCAACTGGATATGCAATAGGCACTTCTACCTTCTTTCCAACGGCTGATTCTTCCTTATCTTTTGGGAACATCGGCCCAAACACTTGACCACTGTGGGTCACCTTGGTAACATCAGCAATGCTCACCACTGAACTAGTCGTAGGCAACGAAACCTCTTGACCACCTTCTATCATCGTAGCATTATACTAGTACGGAACAGCTTTATCAGATGAATACGAGACTGGGCCCGCTAATCGTATTACCAACGACGATACTGATATGTTGCTGACACTGTTACTATTGCTGCTGTCGTACTGAATTACCAATCTCTCTGGCTGCTTGAAAACGGGAACTATGACATTTACATCGTCAGCTACATGACGGGATTGAACAATCTGAATCATGCCTTCATCCATCAGTCGCTGAATGTCCCTTTTCACAACTTCACAACCCCTCGGGTTAACACTACAAACAGCACAACCATCATGGTCGTGCTCACAATCTCTTATTAGACAAACATCCTTATGCATTTGCACCAAGGATATTCGGATAAACCGCACATCAAAAACTTTGAATTCGCCAGGACAACCATCCACCATATTCATATAAGAGTTCCCATGAGCGGGCAACAAGTTTGTTTTCACATTCGGCGCACGGTCCTCGAAGGACACCATCCCACTCTTCATCAGCTTCTGAACCTCATACTTGAGTGGGTAACAGTTCTCTATATCAAATCCGGGTGCTCCTTGATGAAAAGCACAACGGAGTTCAGTTTATACCACCAAAGAAGTGGCTCTAGAATCTGTGGCGGGTTTCTTGGTTGGATCATGTTCTTGAGAACCAAGGATGGATACAATTCTGCATAAGACATAGGAATTGGGTCGAAAGAGACCTTCTTCCTCTCGAAGTTTTGTTGATGATGATTGCTGTTGGTATTGTTGTTGTAGGTGTTCGTTCATTATTGCGGTTGACGTTGTTGTTGTAGCTGAATTGGTGTTGATTGTTGATTAGAAAATACCGGGATAAAGGAAGATACTTGATGGTGATGTTGACAGGATGATGGATTCCTTATGATATGAGGCCTCCTCTTCCTCCCACTACTTATTGCATTCTCTTCATTATCCTTCTTCTTGCTGAAACTACTGTCATACCTCTTACTGGTTGATGCCTCATCTTTCGACAAATGTCCCTCTCGGACTCCTTCCTCAAGCCTCATCCCCATGTTTACCATTTCGGTAAAGTCACTAGGGGCACTAGCAATCATTCGTTCATAATAAAATAAACTCAGGGTCTTTAGAAAGATATTTGTCATCTCTTTTTCCTCCAAAGGAGGAGTGATCTGGGCAACCAATTCCCTCCATCTCTGCGCATAATCTTTGAATGTCTCTTTATCTTTCTGAGGCATAGACCTCAGCTAGTCTCTATCAGGCGTCATGTCCATGTTGTACTTATACTGCTTGACAAAATCCTTTCCCAGGTCATTCAAAGTGCGAATGTTTAGACTATCCAACCCCATATATTAACGGAGCGCAACACCGGTCAGTCTGTCCTGGAAATAATGGATCAATAGTTGATCATTATCGGTCTAAGTAGACATCTTCCGAGCATACATCACTAGATGACTGAGTGGACAAGTATTCCCTTTATATTTTTCAAAGTCAGGCACTTTGAACTTCACCGAGATCTTGACGTTGGGCACTAAACACAACTCAGCGACACTCTTTCCAAACAAATCCTTACCCCTTAGCATCTTCAATTCCTTGTGCAGCTCAAGAAACTGATCTTTCATTTCATCCATTTTCTCATAGACATCCGGACCCTCAGACGGCTCAGAGTGATAAATGGTGTCCTCTACACGAGGTAAGGTGTGCACAACGGGAGGTGGCACGGACATGACCGGGCTAGATGCCGGCATGGAAGCAAAAGTAGGCGCAAAGCCTTCAGGCACAAAGTTGGACGGCATTCCCCACGGGAATACAGCAGGCATAGTGGGCGCAAAATGGGCGGTAGCAGCGAGCATGGTAGAGGTAGCCACCTCTGAAATAACCGTCCTTGCAGGAGGAGTTGTAGGCGTTGGAGAAGATTGATTCTGAGCAGCAAGAACTGACTCCATCATGGCAGTCAGGCGGGCGATCTCGTCCTTTAGCTCTCGGTTCTCTTGCTCTAGATGCTCCATAGTTCTGAGATGATTAGCGCGGGTGTTGTACCGATGAGTTAGCTTGGCTAAAGCACAAAAGAAACACCAATGAGACATCTAGCGAAAGAGAAACCTGCTTATGCAAATGATGCATGCAATTCAATGCTTGTTTATTTATTATTTTTTTGACTTCAAGGAACTTACTATATCATTTGCAAACATATATATCAACAATTGCAATAATTTTCATATGACCAAAAATATCTTTTCATTTATATAATTAGAAGGATTACACTTAGTACAATTTTCAGAAACCAAATGAAAAAATACAAGAGAAAAGGAGACTAGTCATCCTAAGGATCCCTAACAACGTCAGAAGACCTGGCTGAAGGTGCGTACTTCCTTCGAATGCGACGGATCTCGGTCTCAAAAGAAGCCTTCATCTGAGTCTTCTCGAGGACAAGCTGATCAACAATCTTCTTCCAAGCAACGGAAGGCTGAGGAATGCTAGAAGATGAAGCCTCTGGCTCTCTCTGTCTCTTTGTTACTCGGTCTTCAAGTAGCTCAATAAGTGCATCTTTGTCCTTAGACTCCAACTGCAACTCTGCATGCTTCTTGCTCAAAGCATGGAAACGCTCTTTCCACATATCCTTCTCTTGCTTCATCTTGACGAGTGCATCTTCCAACTCCTCTACATCTTAGTTAGGGAGAGTTAATGGCTCAACCACAACCATAGACATAGGTCTTTCACAAGGATAAGGCATCTTCAACTCTAAAGCTCTCTTCCTCACCCAAAGAGTGTAATCTTCCAAAGCTATACAATTGCACGGACCAAGCTTGGATCTTCCTTTCCTATGCACATTATGCCAAGCACGCACAATCTTCTGCTTCAAATGTTGGGGATCTTTACCCTCTTGATAGAAAAGACCTTCTAACAAAGTGTTATTAGGTTTGTCTCTCAAGGGGAACCCAAGTTGACGACGAGCCAAAGCAGGGTTGTAGTTAATTCCTCCTTGTGTACCAATGAAAGGAATATTAGAGAATTCACCACAACTATCAATAATCTCCAAACTGCTAAAAGAAGGATCATACCAAACTATATCATCATTAGTGAGAGACATAAGTCTCTAAGACCACCTTAGACATTGTTTGTTCTCCACAAAAGCAGGTGTCTGAGGCAAGTGCAAAATAAACCACTTGTACAGAAGAGGAATGCAATAGACAATAGTTCCGCCACCTTTATAATTCCTTAGATGCAAAGAGAAATACATATCACCCAACAAAGTAGGCACAGGATTCCCAATCAAGAAAACTTTAATGGCGTTAACATCAACAAAACCGTCAATGTTAGGGAACAAAGCTAATCCATAAATGAGCAACACATAGATAGCTTCAAAAGCATCCACACTATCGGCTTGAGCAAAGGCAGTAGCTTCCTTGATGAGGAAATCAGATGGCAACCCAAACAATCATCCTTTCTTCACCCAATGAGCCTCTATCTCAGACTTCTTCAAGTGAAGAGCTTCAGCAATAAGATGAGATCTGGAATCTCTTCCAATCAACTAAAATGCACTCTACTAGAAACAGGTATCTCCAAGAGACGAGAATACTCCTCCAATGTAGGCACGAGCTGAAAATCTGGGAAAGTGAAACAACGGTAGAGAGGATCGTAGAACTGCACCAATACACTCAAGATTCCTTCAATCACATTAGCATACAAGATAGACAAAAGCTTCCCATGACGTTGTTTGAAGTCCAAGGGATCTAATACAAAAGATGCTAGCTTCCTTAACTCTTTCAAGTCGGGACATCTGAAACTGTACTTCTTAGTGTTCTTTCGTCCACAATCCATTGTCTGAAAATATTTGCAAATGATACCTTAGTTCCTTGAAATTTTCGTGTGATGAATGTTATGATGCGCATGAATTCATGAATGAAAAAATCACAAATAAGGGATCACACACAAGGAAAACAAAAGTCAATGGATGAATCAAGTCATTGTCAAGATCAAT